>NC_083645.1:24221735-24241735 GCF_963576545.1 Limanda limanda | reverse complement strand
GAAGAGAAGCAGAAACTGCAGCTGCCACTCAGCCGGTCGGAGACACACGAGCTCCACATTAACAACACAACACAACGCTGTTTAAAAATAAAACACAAGTCGACGTGGAAGACGTGTGAGGTGCGGACAGGCAAAGCTCCACGGTGAGAACGTTTCCTGCAGAATCTCTCACTCCGGCGCTGAGAGGAGGAGGCCGCGGTGAGAAGTCTGTTCTCTCTGTGTTAATGGGCAAAAAGATTTCACACCAACCGAGCAACGAGCCAAACACAACTTCAGACACACAACTGCAGAGGGACAGAGAACTCACACGGATCCCGCGTGAGATGAAACCCTACTTCTCTCTCCCGCTTTCTTTCCCTCTTTCTTTCCCTCTTTCTTTCCATGTGTCTGTTTCCTGCACTGTGCTGATTGGCCGGTCTTCAGTCGCTCCACAGAGATCCAGATTAGCTGGCGCTCGTTCGGGGGGGTGGGGGGGGGCGAACACGACAAGGAGCATATGCCTCTCAAGTAGTACCGTGTTACCCCAAACATGCAATTTACAAATAATTATCGTGGTATTAATTAGTCACATTAATTCACGCCACTTTGTCGGGATTGTTTCCCCCCCGTCGGTCCCCAGGACTCCTGCCAACAGCGTCAGCCAGCGAGACGGCGAGCGTGGGGCATCAGAAGAAAGACGGGCCGCTGGCTGGTGCACACACACTGGCACACGCACACACACACACACACACACTGGCACACACACACACGTTGCACACGGGCAGCTACACATATTAGAGCAGAGCCTTCATCTCCCTCTAATGGACGTGCACACCTACACATGGACCCAACAACTAACAATATACACAGATGCACGTGTTCATGTTCAAGATAACAGGTTATATAAATAATTTAAAGTATAAAACGATATTCGAATGCCGTTAAAACATGAAAAACCCACAATGCATTAGTACGTCTCTCGATACTTTCTGACTTCTGAGTCACTGGATCCACAACAAGTCACCAACCAATGATTTCTCTTTTAAAAAAGGCAAAATAATTTACTCAAGCAGATGTCAAGTGTGGTTATTAGTGGACATTACTAAAAAGGGGATTAATTAGATTAGATTAGATTCAACTATATTGTCATTGCACAGTACAATTACTACAACGAAATGCAGTTTAGCATATAACCAGAAGTGCAAAAAAGGCAGTAAAAGTGCAGAGTATTGTGCATATTAAAGTGAAAATGTAAATAAATAAGATCTGTACAGTAAGAAATATATATGGAATATTACAGTATTAAGGGGAATTGTATGATATAAGAATAATGACTACACTATGAGCAGGATAGATATATAAATATGTATAAATATGAATACACTATAGGCGGGATAATACAGTAGTAAAAAAAGTAACAGTCAGTGCAAATGTTCAAATTTTCAAATGTTCAGTGGTTGGAGGAGGATGTGTGCATTAGGAACTCGTTTCAGCTGCGGATTCACACACATCCGGTGATCTGGTAAGAAGTTGTCTGTAGGTTTGAGTAAAAATAAAACCACAGTTCCCATTTTCATAGTAATGAGAGAACAGGTCACACGGAGCAGCAGTGTGACTCACTGATGAGTTTTTAATGGCATCGAACAACAAAGGAGCCGGAACGCACAAAAGGAAAGAACACGTCGGGATTTGAAAACTCGCAAAATAATTGTTACGGGATCATTTCACTGTTGTTTTGTGCAACTTGTTTATCGTGAGGAAAATATAGAATATAAACAGACTCTGGCTGGCTGATGCACAGACAATATTTCCAAACTCTTTCAATATTTCAGTGCCGCTGACACTTTGATGGCTACGACAGTTTCAGTTTCAGAGACTGTTTGTGTTTAAGATCCAGATTTTGACACTAATAACGTCGCCTGATATGAAAACCTTTATTTTACAGAGTAAACAGAGCAGGAAAGTGTGCATGTGTGTTTACATCTTATGGTAAAAAACTTTATTTTCTATATATTTGGTTGTAATTGTGTTTTCTTTCTATGTGGACTTATTTATAAGTTTGTGGTTAAACTGTAAAATATGAAGCTTTTATTACATTTCTCTATCGTAAGGATTTGACACATATATCATATATCTGCTGATATATTTTGATGGTATTTTTTTACTCTCTATTAGCAGTATTGGTATCAGCGTTCAAAAATGTATATTGATTTAACTCTGCTCCTTATTGGCTCAGGAGCTGCAGGAGGTGGAGCGAGTGGTCGTCTAACCAGAAGGTCGTCGGCTCCTTCAGTTTGCTTGTGGAAGTTTCCTGAGGGAAGATCCTGCACCATCGGTGTGTGGGGGGGGGGGTTTGTGTCTCTACATGCATGTGCATACAGTACACACACACTGTATGATTGTGTGTGATAAGGTGAATGTGACCTCAAGTGTAAAGTGTGTTGAGTGGTTGATAAGACAAGTTCTATAGAAATGCAGCTAGTTTACCATTTCTTTTAAATGTAATGCCTGTGATGCTTTTCAGTATAAACATATTGCAAATGTTTAACACACAGTCCAACGTCTGTATGTGTATAAATACTTGAAAAACTATAGTTGTATGTAGTATTTGTATATTGAATTGTATGTGCCCCATGCATGTGTTGCATAAGTGTGTTTATGATTTTATTTCCACTACAATAAACTATATTATATACATGCAAAGCTCTTTAGTCCATGTGCACTTGCTCCTGTGATTCTCAGTGTGTGTTACTGCACACGCTGTCAGTCTAAGTGATTCTGCCTGTGCTTGTAAGTGTTTCATAGGAAAGCAGAAGATCTATACAACGTCTGTCCACTACCACAGTCATACCAACACACACACACACACACACACACATATATATATATATAGAAACTCACACGTTCAACATACACATGTGCAGTAATGATGCGCCCAGGGAGCAAGGGAGCTGCATCCCTGCCTGGAGGCCACATGTAGCCATAGGTAAACTATACGCACACCCACATATATGAACAAAGACAAACAGACGGAGATGTGCCAGAAAACATGTGAACTCCAGCTTCACCTCCTCCTTCCCTCCTGGGGAAAGACACTGACCATTCACGATTGTTTAAACTAAAACCCAATTATTACAATACCTTTGTATATAGACCATATACAAAGAAATCAATGCTTTATCACCGTGAAAGATGAAAGAAGTCGAATGAACAAATAAACAAAAACATTGAAGAAATTGTTCGGCCACTCTTTATAATGTCTGTGTCCATTTACAGATGTAACCCATAAGCAAGGCACATATTCCACCATCTATACTACTGCTTTACAATAGCATTTTCAAACTAAAACAATCTCTGTCCACACCAGTGTTTTGGCTCTGTATCAGTTGTAATCCCTCGTCCATTCATTAACACGCCTGAAAACGCAAACCATGTGACTGCTCACATACACTGGACATGGGTGTGCCAGGAAACATGTTGTTGTTGGCTGTAGACTTGTTACAGAGAACGATAGCTCGTCTTCTACACATAAAAAGGTTTTATCGTTGTAAAATGCAGAATCTAGCTGTTAGACTTAGACAACAAGGTCAGTAACACTCGTAGTAGATTATCCATCTAAACTGGTTTAGCCGAGTCTGATGCTGGTTGTTTTCTTCTGGAAGAAGGTCATGTGACAGGAGCTTGAAGAATCACTGAAGGCTACGTCAAGACCGAAAAAACGGCAGAAGTATCTGTAGCAGAGTTTATTGCTACAGTTTATTTATTTTCAAACTACAAACTTAGTAATGTGGATGTAGCTTTAACTTCATGTCAAATGTGTCAGTGTTGACTGGGAAGAGTAAATACTGTGGCTCTGCAGCTCCAGACTTCCAGATTGAACCCGTCACCAACATTCACAGGAAGTTGATATACTAAGAGGCTGGATTCACGCCAGGTTGAAATAATAATAGCTATAACAGAGAGAGTGTTTAGCGGGCTGTCACTAAACACCCGCAAAGTGGCGGCCAACACAAAGGCGGTTTTGCTCCAAAGGAAAGTCATTACCTGGAAGTCATTACTTAAAGTTCATCATTCAATATTTTGCAAAATATAGACAATCCAGCGTGTTGAAGGGTAATCATTTTGTGAGCCGCAGATTAAAGCTACTTCTACCCTTTGAAAACTATCACCATTTGTGTCTAATTTTGTGCCATCAATCATGTGTGCATGAAAAGATGCTGTCGTTTTTTTTTTCTTTTTCTGACTGACATTATCTCAATTTGGAATGAGACTAGTCAAACCCAGACCACTCAGACTTGTCAGCGCCGTTCGTCCAACCCGTCCAAGCTAGGTGATGATTAAACCGCATACTTGTGAAGTACAGCTGGCAGAATGAAGCCAAATTAAAAAAAACATAGCGAGGGGGGGGGGGATAAGAAAAAAAAAAGGCGAGACGAGAAAGTCAGGAGATACTCGGTGGGCGATTATGCAGCAAATGCAGTTCTCTGCAGTGCAGAAGAGAAAAGGGATGGAAACGAGGGCGGGCAGAGCAAGAAGAAATGGTGGATGATCCATAATGTTTGCATCCGGTAAATATAAATCAGACAGTAGGACAAGGCACTTACAAGGTTAGGGGTTCAATTCCCTGTGTGGCTCTTTGAGGAAAGAGGACACAAACATATACAATGGGAGAGACTCAATTCCCTGTGGAGCTTCATGGGAAACAAACCAAGGTGCTAACGCTGCTAAGACTGGGGCAGTAGTTCTTCATGTGGATACAGTTTCAATTCTCTATTGGAATGAGGAATAATATTGATAAAATGATAATCTATTTATTTAATATGTGTAACAGTATGTATCATATTAACATAGATACATAGATATGGCAAGTTTTCTGGGATTTTAATAAGTAAGTAAGTTTAAAAGCAAATGTGAGCGAATTTTTTTGGCTTATTCGGTGAAATTCAACATAATTCACGGTCTTTAATCAAATTGGTTAAAAATAATCCTCTTAACTCAAATATTGTCATAAAGTAAACTCAGAACAAATGTTGTAATGCTTTTAATTAAAAAAAAAAAGATAATTTCTACAGTCTACAACTTCATATTCATATTTACAGTTTTTTTAGGGTTTCCTCATCTTTCTTCAGTTATAACCCGTGTAAAATAACTCTCATACATAAATAATATACATTCACGTTACATTTATATTATAGTGAAGTAATCAATAATTAATCAATTAAATAAAAAATAAAAATAAATCCATAATATTTTCCTTTAAAGACTCTATATCTTGTTGACATTTTGAGAAAGCTGATAGTAATTTATTTGTATCCTAACACAGGAAAAAAAAAGAAAAGAAAACAGTCACATTATAGTAATCACCTTGGGACATAAAATAAGAGATACAAAAGTAATTATAATTAATAATTAAACAGTTAAAACAAATGTTCTCCAGAGATGATATCTTTTTCCCATAATAACCCTACTTTCTGTCATGTTATGTTAAGTTATGATGATGTATTGTACAGATGCATTATGTTGTAAAAACACATGATGTCATATCCTGTTGAATACAGAGCAAACACGAGCAGACATTTGGGATCTGAACACTTCACCTTCTCCTGTTTTCCTCAGCGGTCGTTCTTCGTCCTTAACACTTGTTTTTTTTAAATTTCAAGACATCCAGCCGTCTCCCAGGTGAATCCAGTCCCAGGCGTTTTAAAAACGAGAGACTTGTTCTACATTAACGAACTAACTGCGTCCCTCCACGTCCACCGGCCTCATAACCCAAACACAGGGTTAGGATAAAGCAAACAGATTGTGGGACCTGCAGATACGAGCAGATAAACCTGAGATAGGTAATATTGATTTCTCTTTTTTTCCCCCCAACCTGTGACGTGTGTACAAACCAGTGCTCACTCTCTCCTACAGTATGCGCTGCGATCGATAAGCTAAGCTAAAAATACTATTGAAATCGATTATTAGCCCTCGGTGTAAGCTACTGTTGATCGGTGCGAGGAGAGATGCACGGTTGAAAACCAGGCTGACGTATTGATCTGGGAGCTAGCCCGCAGTACTTGGCAAACAAATGTCCGTCTTCATCGACTCATATCTCTATCTAAATACCCATCATGAGCCACCATTACTGGGTCAACAGGGAGGGGTATTAGATCATTGGCAAACTAATTAAGTCAACTCAAGTTAACTGTTGAGACGGCACGGTGCTTCACAGAGGACGCCGGGAAGAAAACACACTGACAACACGCTCAAGAGAGAGAGAGAGAGAGAGAGAGAGAGAGAGAGAGAGAGAGAGAGGTGAGAGAGAGAGAGAGAGAGAGAGAGAGAAAGAGAGAGAGAGAGAGAGAGAGAGAGAGAGAGACTATTTACATTTATTCCACCATGAACAAAAATCCAGTCGTCATTCCAACTTGAAATGATTCTCAAACTAATGTCTAAGTCTGTTTTCATTAAATAATAAACACAAAAAAATGACAGAAACCGTCTTTTGGAAAGATTAAATTAAATATGAACTTTAACCTTTTTCAGTTTTGGTCCACGTTCTATTCATTAACATGGAGGAGGCGTGGTTTGTGAACTATACTGGAGCCAGCCACCAGGGGGCAATCAAGATATCTGGGATTCATTTTTAGGGAACGGTCACGTCGTCCACCTTTATATTCAGTTTATGGCAGCTATAGAGATTTTGGTTATAGCTGCTGGGTCACAGGTAGCTCATCTGAAACGTCAGAGTTATGGCCGTCGAGGGGTTAACTCGGTGAACTGTGATTGGTCAGCCTCAGCTTCTTGTGTTTACTCCTACAAACTTATTATGCTGGTAGAACTTATTTAGAAGGAAGATGATATTCAGAAAGTTGTTCAGTCACGGTGTAGAGCTAAAGTATATTATAACTTAAAGAAACCAACTGGATTCTCAACAGAGCTGTTTATTAATGAATGAGTTAACTGAGCAACTATTGCATCTCAACCACACAGCCCTTCAGTGTTGTGTGAGGCAGCAGCTGTATGTTTCTGTGGAAAGATTCTATCATTCACACCTTATGTCAACCATCAATTAAGATTCTGCAAAATTAGGAGGTTATCTTTAAAAGTTATTATAGAATATATTTTTTAAATGTAGAGTAATCCTATGTCCAGATACGTGTTGGTGGGTGTTTGTGTTTTATCAGAACGATGAAACCCAGTAGATTCAGTTAACTCAGGGTGATGACGTGTCCTTGTTTTGTCTGAGCACAAGAGAGACTGACGATTTAGTCATTTGAGATGAGGGGGTAGAGCGGGTCGTCATCTGCATACTGAAGTGTCCTTGGGCAAGATACTGAAAGCCCGAATTGCCCCTCATATAAAAAGTGCTGCCCATATACACACTGTACTGTAAAGCGCTTCATATGAATACAGATCATCCACGATAGAACAGTGTGGAAAAGAGGAACAGGAGCCAGAGACCCCCTCACAGTAAACATGTCCAACAACATGGTGGAGGTTGTATTCAGTCTGAAACCTGAGCTTCTCCTGTAACGTCCTTCAAGTCCAGTGTGAGTTTACATGTTGACAACAAACACTTTACAGTAGATCTCCTGTTCTCATACAGAAGAGAACGGGTTAAAAAAGAGCCTGCATATATTCTACAGGAAGGACTTACACATACACTGGAGCCTGTGCGTATGAGTGCACACATACACACACACACACACACACACACACACACACACACACACACACACACACGGACACACACACACACACTTGCACCAACACACACCAGAATGTGGGAATCACTGCCCAGAACATGAAATATTCATCAGTCATAAAACTTTAATTCAATCTCTCCCTCTCTCTCTCTCTCTCTCTCTCTCTCTCTCTCTCTCTCTCTCTCTCTCTCTCTCTCTCTCTCTCTCTCTCTCTCTCTCTCTCTCTCTCTCTCTCTCTCTCTCTCTCTCTCTCCCTCACTCTCTCCCTCTCTCTCTATATTTCCTGTCATTTTGGGGGGGGGGGCTGCTGTTTTCTACTTATGCGAGGTAACCCACCCCCCCACCCCCACTGCCCCTGCAATGAAAAACAATAATAGATTTCATTAAAAAACCCTTTTGCACACTTGTCCGGGCACAGGAGCCGCAGCTCGTCATTAGGACTCAGCTACGTTTCAGATCCTGGAAACCTCTGTTCACATATCACCTCTCTGAGCGCCGGGCTGCGGCCGGGTGGCAAAGCGAGCAGCCGTCCTCCTTTAATACAGAGCCACCGGACTTTTAGAGCTCCCCCGTTATCCAGGTTATTGTCACTCAGGCTGTGATATTCGAGCACAGACTCCGATTCCGAAAGCCTCCATATGAAAGAGGAGGAGAATCGTGAGCAGGTTTATGCTGCATCATCACAGTCCAGAGCAGCTTTTGGTTTAATTTCAACACTATCAATATTTTAACAAGCAGGCGACAGGGCCACACGGGGTCAGAGCTTGACCAGCTACAGTATATGATGGAGGGATGATGTGCTGAATCAGAGCAGTAAATCCTCTGCATACGTTCTCCCACAGCGTCTGTATCATCGTTTATATTCCGTTTCCCTCCGAGCAGCAGAGTCAGTCGTGACTCCACATCGATACTGAAATTAACCTGTGTTTATTTGGACGGTTGTTGGATTAACCCCCAAAAAGAAGTGTGTATAACACTTGATATAAGAAAAAAAAAAACATTTTGTATCATTTGCATCTTGTGATTCCCTTTTATTGATTTATTTTTGCAGGAATTTGGTTAATAGCTTGTGATTATGGTTGATAACTAAGAGTAAACCCAACTTGACCTGTGCCTCAAGTCACTGTTGGTTTTGTAAATCTATATTTGTGACCAGAACCTGCAACTGACCATCAGCAGCTGCTCAAACAAGACCACATGCAGGGAATATAACAGAATATATATATATATATTAGTGAATCTTTTACAAATATGGGACATTCAAAATTATTTTTCAACTTTACATAAATGTTTTTGTCAATATTTTGTTAATAATTCACAATGTTAAACCCGGCACATGGTGCTTCCAGGTGAGCTAGCTGGCGCCACCCGGCCCTTTGCTGGGTATCTTTCCCTTTTCTCTCTCCCCATTATATGTTATTATGTCAATCAAGGAAGAACGCCCCAAAATATCTCAAATATCAAAAACAATCATTATATTGTTGAGAACTTATTTGCTATCCCTAATTCATAGAATATAAAACACATTTAGTACATTCTTCTTTGTTATTTTGATGATTTGATATTAAACCATCATCTTGATAGAACATATATACTACAGCATCAATTATGTGTTATGTCAAACATCATGTTATCCAGGTTTTAAAGCAGATTCAGTAAATCAGTTTGACCACCAGCTGATTGCTGCTGGTTAAATCCCACTGTAATAAAATCCCAGCGCTGTCTTTGTCTCGTCCTCTGAGGATCTGCAGACCAGTTTCACCTGAATGGACCTCTATCATTTTGACTTTCCCAGGCTGAAATCTGGGAGGGGGGGAGGGGGAGAGAGTGAGGGGGAGGGAGAGAGGGGGAGATAAGGGCGAGAGTGTAACAAGAGGGAAAGAAAAACGGCAAAGCAGAGAGTCGGGGGGAGCGAGGGAGAGAGAGACACGTCTCCAGTCACCCTCATCCAACCTCACGCCACGCGTGGATGGCGACTGTTTAGGCAGAGGAGGAGGGAGCCTGAGGGAAGGAGAGGATGGGGGAGGGTTGACAGAGGGGGGGGTGGGAGGGTGAGTGGGAAGAGTTGGGGGTCGAGGGGGTGGGGGGGTATGTCCCTTCGAGGCCAGCCCTCATCCCCTCTTCACCTCCATCCATAATTCAAAACCCGCCTGCACCCCCAGTCGCACCAACCCCCAGGGCGCAGCTCCACAGGGAGGACACAACATGCAGAGGAGGGAGAGACAAAGACCACCCCCCCCCTCCTCCACCTCCACCAGAACCACCAATAACACCGTTAAAAAAAAAATACCAGGACTCAGAGGTGAGACTCATAATTTTTCCAATAAGTCGAGTCAAACTCCAATCACACAAACTAAAGAACAAAAGTGAGAAAGCATCCCACTGCTGCAGGATGTTCAGAGCTCGACCCGACGATATCCACTTGATCTAGGATCCTCAAAGACACAATTAACACACACACACACACACACACACGCACAGCCATTGTGTGTCTCTGACTCCCGGTGAGCCTGAATTATTGGTAATGAGCATCGCTTCGCACCGTTTGGCCTCTGATAATCGAGTCCTGATCTAAAGGGAGACACTGATATCTGCCCGGCTCTCAGCAGCTCACCTACAGGGGGGGTAGGGGGGGGGGATTCCTGGAAGTCGAGGAAGCAAATGCACACAGGATGAATTTGTTTGTCAGGGAGCAAGTGAGGGAGTTTATTCCCAGAGTGTCTTCACGTATTCACCCTCTGGAGAGTACATTTTGTGCACGATTTTTTGTTTTTATGTTTGACACACTTCCGGGACTAAGAAACAAAAGTAACAAAAAGATGTTTTCCAATTCTTTAAGGATCTTGGGGTGGCCTTGTTTCTGAACATAGAATGAATCAATGTTGACTTTTGAATTCATGTGACTAATGGCTGGAGGCTGAATGTGGCGTCCTCTGAGCCCCTGGAGTAAAGCCACTATCAAATCGAAAACATGGAACATTTGTACATTTGCACTGACTTTTTTTACTACTGTATATCCCGCCTATAGTGTATTCATATTTATATATATTTATATTTTTATCCTGCCCATAGTGTATTCATCGTTCTTATATCTTTACAATTCCTGTTAATACTGTAATATTCCATATATATTTCTTACTGTACAGATCTTATTTATTTACATTTTCACTTTAATATACACAATACTCTGCACTTTTACTGCCTTTTTTTTGCACTTCTGGTTAGATACTAAACTGCATTTTGTTGTATAAGTACTTGTACTGTGCATTGACAATAAAGTTGAATCTAATCTAATCTAATCATAGCACCCAGTTAAAAAAAAGTGGAGAGGTCCCAGGTGTGAACGCAGCCCGGATGCTTGGAGGACACACTTCAGATCCACTCACTCATGTTCGGAGGTGGTCTCGGGGAAACACGTGGCCGTTAAACATCCACCTACTCATCTGACGCCCTCTGACCCTCTAAAGTTTCATATAAAGAGGTGAAAGACGTATGTAACAAATCAAAGGAATCAACCATTGGGAAAAATCAACCTCATTCATTGTTTGCTAAATGTTGTTTATCTGCTTTTTTCCACTTCAAATTGGAAAAACGCTTTTAATGCGGAGCCGCTGTGCAGAGCATCGATTCACCGCCATAGAAACCAAGTCAGTCTTTAAACACACAAATGATGCACAGTTCATAAACAGGGAAACGTTCAAGACAACATTAGTAATTTGGACAAAAGAAAACAACAAAAACACAGTGAGTCACGGCCTCATCTCCCGAAACAGCAGAGATTAAAAAACCTCAAGCTGAATTCAAAACAACAGAGTGCGACATTAGGAAAGTCAAAGAGTAAATGACTGAGCTGTGGCAGAAAATAACGAAATGCATCTCAGGGTCGGAGAAATTTACAACTCGCACGTTTCTCACAACAATCCATCAAACATCTGATGATAAACAAGACGAAAGCATGAATTCCATGAAGTCAACACAAAACAACATAATTTCAACATTCCTGAAAAAGATGAAGGCAACAACATACATGTCAAAGAGAAAATATATGAAAAAGGCACAAATCAGAATGTAAGCAGGGGATAAAAACTATATATAATATATATATATATCACTAATGACCTTCTAATAGCTTCAGATCAGGGACTTGTGTCTGTCCTCGTTCTGTTAGATCTCAGTGCAGCATTCGACACAATTGACCATCAAATTTTATTAGAGAGACTAAAACAGTTAATTAACATTAAAGGAACGGCCTTAAACTGGTTTAAATCTTATTTTGCTGATTGCTCCCAATTCGTTCAAATCAATGATGAGTCATCGGTGCGCACCAAAGTTAACCATGGTGTCCCACAGGGGTCTGTGCTCGGCCCAATTTTATTCTCATTATATATGCTTCCACTAGGAAACATTATCAGGACACACTCGGTAAATTTTCACTGTTATGCGGATGACACCCAGTTATATTTGTCAATAAAACCTGATCAAAGTAATCAATTAACTAAACTTCGAGCATGTCTCAAGGACATAAAAACCTGGATGACCCGCAATTTTCTCTTATTAAACTCAGATAAAACAGAGGTTATAATACTCGGCCCTAAACACCTTAGAGATACATTATCTAATGATATAGCTGCGCTAGATGACATTGCCCTTGCTTCCAATGACACAGTCAGGAACTTGGGAGTGATCTTCGATCCTGATTTGTCCTTTAATAGTCACTTAAAAGTAATTTCTAGGACCGCGTTTTTCCACTTGCGTAATATCTCAAAAATCAGACATGTCCTTTCGCAAAAAGATGCAGAAAAACTAGTCCACGCCTTTGTTACATCGAGACTGGACTATTGTAATTCATTATTATCAGGCTCCAGCAGCAAGTCGTTAAAGACTCTGCAGCTGGTCCAAAATGCCGCAGCACGTGTCCTGACGAGAACTAAGAAAAGAGAGCACATTTCTCCAGTATTAGCATCGCTACACTGGCTTCCTGTTAAATCTAGAATAGAATTTAAAATTCTCCTCCTCACCTTCAAGGCCCTTAATGATATGGCACCTCTTTACCTTAAAGAGATGTTAGTTCCATATCAACCTACTAGAGCACTCCGATCCCAGAACTCAGGTTTACTTGTTGTCCCTAAAGTCTCTAAAAGTAGAGTAGGAGCCAGAGCTTTTAGCCATCAAGCCCCACTGCTGTGGAATAATCTCTCACTTTCAGTTAGGGAGGCAGACACGCTCTGTTCGTTTAAAAGTAGACTCAAAACCTTCCTTTTTTATAAAGCTTATAGTTAGAGCTAATTTGTGCGATGTTCCAAATTTGATTAAATGGCAAAAACCCCTGATGATGCTAAGACGCACAGGGAATTTATGACACAAGACACACGGAGCTTCTCTTTCCTGCTTCTCCTTCCTTTTCTCCATATTTATCACATCAAGATAATTCTTATCTGATCAGTACATGTTACTAACTTGACCCCTTTTCCCGGAGTTTCTGTGCCTTAGCGCCCGCGGATGCAGGGCCACAGCTGTGGCCGCACCATGGATTATGATTGTGGATCGCGTGTCGGAGGTCGCAATGGTGGATCCAGTTCGGTGGATTCTGTATCGTGCCAGCTGATCGTCGTTGTAATGGAGGATCCTTTGTCGCGTTGGCATCGGATGATGAGGGACCACGACCGAGGCGGCAGCTGATAATGGATTCTAACTGGCGGCGGTGGACAATGACTGTGGATTATAGTGGATCCCATCCTGATGCTGGATCGTGGTCTTGCTGCTGGCCAGAGACTGTGATTGCAGCGGGACTGCCTGACACATAGTATTGAAAAATGTTTAGCCTAATGGATGCTGCTAAAAATCCTGATGATGTTTTCTTACACCTGACATCTATTGCACTTCTGTCCGTCCTGAGAGAGGGATCCCTCACATGTGGCTCTCTCTGAGGTTTCTACATATTTTTACCTGTGAAAAGGGTTTTTAGTAGTTTTTCCTTACTCTTGTTGAGGGTTAAGGACAGAGGATGTCACACAATGTTAAAGCCCCATGAGACGAATTGTTATTTGTGAATGTGGGCTATACAAATAAAACTTGATTGATTGATGAATATATTAAATCTAATAAACAATAACTTAAAATCACCCAGTCCTTAGTTACGAGTTGCCACAAATAATTTTCCCTTAAATATTATCTTATCTTTCAAACAACATCTCTTTATTATCTATCAGTTAAAGAAATGCTGCCATTGGTCAACTTTCTGAAAACTGTAACAAGGTTATGAGAAATATAGAAACATCAATGTATAAACCAATAATAGCATTTTATAAAAATGTATGTGACGCATATATGAGCAAATATTTGTTAGGCTTCATTATGCGTATAAGTAAGAACGTGTAAATATGGATGAATGTTATAACTGTACATATTTGAATCTAAATCAGAAGGATTCTTGGGAGGATGTCAAAATAAACCGTCTGTTTTGAAGTTGTGCTGATTTATAAAGGAACTGAATCCGTCACCTTGGTTCACCAAACAAAAATTGTAAATGGACTTTATTTCTACAGTGTGTTTTTCTTTGGTCTATCGATCGGCTCAAAGCGCTTTACGTCCCATTCAGCCATTCACACGCACGTCTACACGGAGGAGGCGCTCAGTGTTCGGCTCAAGGACTCTTCCACACGCAGGTTCCCAATCAACCTTCAGAGCCTTTAAAAAACGTTTCAGATGGAACAATGCGAGAGGCAGAGATTCACTTTGTCTAATACTTAAAGGGTTTTAAGTGGAAGAACACTATACCTCCTGTTTCAGCATCAAACATGAGAGTTTGAGACCATTAACTACCTTATGAACATGTTTACTGACTTGATAAACGATATAACTCCTCTCAGACTTCTCTAGAAACTGGTGGTCGTTCGAGAGATTACATTATTCAGGCATTTCTACATGGGTTTCACTTTCAGGACCAGGAATCTGCATTTATTTCTCTATATGACATGTTGACGGCTGCATAAGAACGTAACTCATTGTTACTCTGTTTTAAGTTTGAATAGACGAGGAGATACTTGCAAAAATACGCATGTTTATCGCAAAAATTGGCAATATGAGGAAAGAAATCTTGTAATTCTTGTGCCTATCTTATAAAAAGATACTGTAGATACAAAAGGAGGAAACAAAATGAAAAAAGGACATTTTCTCATATTGACGTTCTGAACTTCCCATCTGATTTGGGACGATGTGATGTGATGTGTGTGTGTGTGTATGTGTGTGTGTGTTGTGTGTGTTTGTGTGTGGAAAGAAAGGTTACTGAGGGATGAAAAAGTGCCACATAAACATTTAATACCTTAAGTAAAGCAGTGCAGACCCTTTCATAGACTTTGGAGACTGATGGGCCTCCACCACACTGTATTATATATAAATATGGATTTCTCCATGTGTCAATAACTCTGCATTATGAACGTGCGTAACTGTGTGTGTGTCTGTGTGTGTGTTTGATACACACGCCAACCTTTTGGCTACGTCTTCTTTGTTTTTGAGTCCAGATGTGTGCTCTCTGTGTGTGTGCAGTTGAATATGTGTGTGCTTCTTCCGCTGGCTTGCGTGTTGTGTATCGACTTGAGTTGACTCTCACTTCCACAGTGTGTATGTATATGTGTGTTTGCTGTGTGTGTGTGTGTGTGTGTGTGTGTGTGTGTGTGTGAGAGCCAGTTTTTTTCTCCCAGGTGGAATTCTTCTTCTACTCTCCAGCGTGTGGATGAAAACTTTATTCATTATTAATCAAACTTTCTCTCTCACTCTCTCCCTCTCGCTCGCTCAGACCCATTTTGTTGACCTCTCTGTGATGTTCCACTGATAAAAGCACTTCACTCTTCATTTTTTCATGAACATTCACAAGTTTCCTCTCAGCAAAACAAATCGTAGATGTGTAGAGTAAGAGAGCTCAATGGGGCAGGAGGGGGGGGACTGTCCCTGGACCCTTTAGATGTAATTTCATGTTTAATTCATACGTTACAAAATGTGCGTGCACAGTGATTTGGAAACTTATTCCAGGTGAAACTATTTCCAAAGTCAGAATATTATTCTGCAATATTCGTTTCTCAAATCCCGAGAACAGAAATTTTATTTTACCACCCAGTAAAAGTGCGACACAGAATTTCAAATACTCATCTCAAATTGTGACTCTTGCACAATATATATATGTTAACCTTTTATTTCAATTTGTCCGGAAGGCAATTCAAATTGAATCGAAATTCCTGACTGCGTTTACAATCTATGGCATTTTCAGACATTTTGTTTTTAATTTTCTGCGTCTGTCTGGTGTTAGAAACGTCATCAACACACCCACTCGCTCGTGAATCATGTGGAGGATCTCCTGGATGTTTGGAGCTTCTCCGGAGTTCAGTGCATTTCTGAAAGAAGCTTAACCGGCACTCAAAATCCAGTGCATTTTATTGTGAAAGATTACTAAACCTGCAGTAAAAGAGAAAGAGGAGGAAGAGGGTACCGGCAGAAAGGCAGCAGAAGAGAGAGGTTAAGGTACAGAATGATGATGGGAATGAGGAAGAGGATGAAGGAATAGAATAAGGTAGAGGGAGAGGGGAAGACGCAGATGGAAAACGATGAAGGTGTCAAGTGGTTGAAGAAGAAGGGGACAGAGGAGAAGGGAGATGATAAGAGGGAAGGATGCAGGGGGAGAGGAAGAGATGGAGAAAGAAGGAAAGGACGGAGGGAGAGCACTGATATGAGCAGAGGAGGGATGTTTGCAGCATCTATTGTTTCTGGGACTGGAATGGGAAGCTGGTTTTGTTTTGCTCCGGGGCGCCCAGAGTGTTGAGAAACAGGAAGTCGGCGGACCTGCCCATCCTCACTGACAGCTGGTGCCCTGCGATAGCTGTTCCCCCTTCCTGTACGCTGCTCGAAAAGGGTTCCCACCCTGATGCAGGCCACCTGGAAACCAACCCGACTCTCCGCAGCGTCTTATTCCTGCTCGTAACGCAGAATGTAGGAGCCGTGTGAACTGGGCTGGCGTTGCTGGGGGTTTTCCCTGCCTGCCTATAGGTCCCGCTTCCGCTACCAGTTATTTAGAGGTGATTAAAACGGTTGCAATAAAAAAAACGCTGCTATTTTCCCTCGCTCTGCTTGCTGCTGTATAGGGCCCACACTCACCGAGACTATCTTTCAGCCCTTTATTGCGAGTCAGCAGCGTAACATCCCTGCAACTGTAGAGAAAGGAAGGAATCACAGGGTTCCTGCTGCATAATTGCTCTCCGTGGTTGTTTAATACCATGAACAGAGACACCGAATGACCCACACCAGCCAGCATGTGGTCTCCACAATACACTGTAACACAATGCAGCATCGCAAACCACCCAGCAGCCCGGCTACACACCTGCCTCCACACACATTAGCATATTTATGTTGCAGACGCATTAAAAATGTGTCCTCTGAAATGTGAACGTATTCCAAAACAAAAGAGCAAGTAAAACTGGAGGAGTTGCAACACATATGGATTGTTAAATACATAAAAATAAGGGAGCATGAGCACTTTTTTAATGATAACAAATTCCAACTGTAAAGATAAAGTTTCTCTCACTGCCAGCATGCAATGGAAAAATGAGAAATACTGCATCTGTAGTATTAACGCTTAACCTCCTAATTAAAAGTGTTCGCTTAATCTAGGCTACATGACAATTTATATTTATAGATATTTCAAAAATTGGCAATGATTCCAAAGATGTCGTTATGAATCCCTGATGATAAATACAATTTAATGGAGGCGTGATATTTTACAGTATAATCATGAAGTCAACATTTCAACTTAAGATATAGAACTTCAATAAAGAACGTGATTTTTTATATGTAAAATGTAAACATAAACCCAGATACCAATATGTCTGCTGAAGGCTCATATCATGGGTCGGGCTCTAGCTCCTCCCACACAGATCATGTGCTACATAAAGTCTGGTCGGTGTCATTTTGGAGTCTGAACCTTGAAAACAGGCATTGACACGACTCTGTGAAGAAAAGCAGTTGAATTGTATATTCAGTTCTTTTTCTTGCTAATTTCTTTGAAGAAGAAAAGTTTCATCCATCTTGTGAGAAAAGAAGCACAGGAAAAAAAAGTCCTGAACCCTTAATAGGACATTTTTTATGGTAAATTATGGGCCCTCCTGCCAGCGGCTAAACATCATAGCTCACTGCTTCACTGTCATGCCCATAATCCCAATAAGGAAAGGTCCTCCTGGATATTATTGCTATAGAAACTAGGTCGGGTTCACGTCCCTTCCAGATAAATGTAGAGGCGAGGAAGCTTCAATGTGCTGCTTTCCAACACTCTTCTTAGTCAAGTTAACAAACATGTAAACAAACTGATTCTATCTCGTAGAAACAAAGATGTCTGTTCTTTTATTTGTCCTTCACGTCCTCCGTTGTCTGCACTTTGTTTTCGGAAGCACTCAATGAGCAGAATAGACTCAGTGAAGTGAAGTGACGGCTCAGGAGGAAAAATTGTACAATTGAGAGAGTCGGCGCTGAACTAGCAGCCGGAATTATTTTTTCCAAACGCATTCATAACAGGAAGTGAATCTTTTAAAATATTAATCATCCTAAGATGTTTAATGTACTGTACAAGAAATTAAACAATAAAATAAATATATTATTGATGATGGATGCACTTAAAATATATGATTGGGACGTTGCTGTACTGTAGCAGTGAAGGTGCAGCCATTGTTTTAAAGTACAGAAACTATCTGTTTTAAAAGTTTCTTCTATATGTTACAAGCAGTAAAATGATAAACTAAATGGAGAAGTACATGTGGCAGGGACACGTCTCTTTCCTCCTGTCCTCCGTTTACATTAATGGGACGTGAGAGGAGGTTGTCAGCTACAGATATGATCAACTGACTTTTCTAATGATTGTTGGAGCCTTCAGAATTAGACGCCTCCATCTGCCTCAATCAGAAATCAACACAACTCTCACCATGACAGATTCATCTGTTTCAGCATAAGGAAACTTTACTTTTAGTGCAGCTTTAACTCTAAAATTGGTGTCTTAAAAATCATCAGGACGATGTTGTAGTTAGAAAGTCTAAGATGTAATGAAAGCACAACTGCAGTGGATATTAGTTTTTGTTCTGTGTCTTCAGCAGATTGAGTCATGAGTCAACTTTTTTTTCTCTTGGTATAAAACTTCCTCTGTGTGTCTCTAAGGAAAGAAATAGTTGGAAACCTTGAAAAAGTTAAATGTTTAACTCTTCTGACTCCGCTGCCTGAATGTTTTTTTGTCTATGCAGTTTAAAGGTCTGTGTGAGAGAGTGAAATCTGAAAGAAGCTGATATTCATTGTTTTGGGATTTTTCTAATATCGTCTGTGAATGTAAGTTCTGCTCTCTGGTTCTGTTTAAAATCAACCTGTGGTTTCCTGTGCCCTGTGCACGATAAGCACATTTTGACACCAAACAATAATATTTAAAACAAATCATCAGCCCTGTGCATGCCCAGTTCACGGGAGCCAGGTATCGAACCCCCGACCACAGGAAACAGTGCCTGTCCCGCTTGAGCACCTGAGCCACAGAATGAAAGAACAGATAAAGTTTGGTTTGAGTTTATATTTTCCTCTGTGGCTCAGTGATCAGACCCCTCAGCTCTCTCTCTCTCCTCAGACTCCCTGTGCAGTTCTCTACTCAAGGTCACTTCTCTGACATTGAACAGTCCAGCGTCTTGTATCTGTTGCTATTGGCAACCACATACAGTAAAGCAGCAAAGGACAAAGGACACGATGCAACTTTTATTTCTTTACACCAGGAATCTGTCTTTTGTTAAACGTAAAAAAAACATGAATTGCGTCTTATTTTCAACGCAGGATTCTAAAAGTGCCTTTTGTTTTAATAGTTGATGAATTGTACTTCTTCAGATTGAGAACAGGAACCGTCTATGGGGCTACAAATGTTTTATTTTTCCTGTAAAATGGAGCAGACAGGGTTTCAGAGAGTGGGAGTGTTTCAGAATCTCTGCAGCGGCCGACAGGAGCGGCAGCGCGGAGCAGTGAGAGCTGCAGTAATGGTCGGACAGCCAACCAAGCGGGCGGGCTGCGGTTTGAGGAATAGAAAAAAAAGTCCTGTGTGGACCTCGAGGTCAAAACTTACTGATAGACAGACAAAGACTTTCTTGTGTTAGCACAGAACGAAACGAGCACCTCAGACTGTCAAACAGCCTCATCAAGTCCTGCGTGCTGCGGGTTTCACGAAGCTGGTTCTGACCATGGGTCCGACGCTAGGACACCGCCTGCACCCGGGGACGGAGTCACAACACAGGGACGGAGACACAACACAGGGACGGAGACACAACACAGGGA
>NC_083645.1:24201735-24219235 GCF_963576545.1 Limanda limanda | reverse complement strand
ACCCAATTCAATAATAGATCCCCCCCCACCCCCCTCCACCCCCCTCCCCCCCCCCCATCCAACAAGCCCTCCCCAGCCCTTCCATTGTCAATCTTTTATTCAACGTTCAAGGGAGTCAGATCACAGCAGTCGACGTATCCCTCCATCGCAGACCTCCTCCATTCAGGTTCCTTCACCCAGATACTGTATGAACTCTGTCTGTATAAACACCGCTCTGATTATGTATGCGACCGAGGAGAATAATGCGTTTAACACCGGGGGTGAGACGGCGCCGGCTGTAAACACTGGAGATATGTGAAGGTCACGACTCGGCCCGGCCGCTCACATCGTTATGAAGCGATACACAAAAGGACACGATGGATATCAATAACATAACGAGGAACGGGAGAAAGAGTGTTGGAGCTGGATATGAACTTTATTACGCTGCTTTGTTGACTTTGTGTGTTTATGAATGAGCAGCGAAGGCTATGCGGTGCATCATAGGGACTTGTAATCAAATTAATTAAAATGTAATATTTGACTACATGTGATACAAAGGGTTCCTTTGTGCCCATGAGCCAATAACAAGGGTGTTTGACCCTCTTTTTTTTTTATCTCACAGATTATTTACTTTTGGGTTAAATCTCCATCCTTGCAGACCTGTTTTTTTTTCCAAGCAGCTCCAATAAAAACCCAACTGTTTCGACCTGCACAGCCGAGCCGGAGCCTGAGTTTGTCCCCCCCCTTCAGGACACGGTGGAGACCAAAAAATAACTAAAAAAGAGATTGAACAACTTGGTTTTGGCTCCAGAGAGACGATCATGTTCTGTGTCTGCTGAATGTACAAGAAGTCAAAGTCTTATAAAGGAATTCAGTAACTTAGAGTTGTGTGGGAGAGCTTACCTGCATTTCTGCAAAATAACGAATGCAAAAAATACTCTGACAATGAATAGAACACATATATATATATATACGTTTTTGATTTGCACTCACCTAAACTTTAGGCTTATTCATTTAGCTAATGATGCTGAATATATGCGTGGTTGAGGTGGTAGAGTTTCGTGTCAGCTTTCTCCCAAATTCATATTCTTACCTCCACTGAAAAGGTTTTAGTTTTTGTGATGGAACCATTTAAAACAGTTTCCTTAGTTAAATGTTCAGTGTCTTTTGAAAGCAGATTCATAAACGGGAGTAAAAAAAACACGACTATGAACAAAGAGCTCGTCATTACCTCGGAGGAAACCAGTCTGGATAAAAAACAGCTTCTTTTCACCAAATAAAAGCCAGAAGAATAAATTTGGCTGCTAATGAAAGGTATTTCATGTATATCACTAAAACTAAAATAATGTTTTAAGTCACTGTGCTTATGAGAAAGATACCATCAGCTAATACATTAAGACTAATCTGCGAATTGCCTGAAATTGCTCATTATGATGTTATTGAAAATTGGGCGGAGAAAAAGACATAAACATCATCACACTTGCAAAACTGCACATAATGTGATTATTGATTAAAAAATGTCCCGGTTTTAATTCACAGCAGCGAGCGGACTCCTTGTTAAGCTTCGGCTTCACGGCGGAGGCGGTCGGCTTCTCTCCTCCGCACGAATCAGAGCCGCTCCCCCTGTTTTCTTCCTCCTCATTATGTCCTCATGCTTGCTTAAAGATTATTAGCTGTGGTCATTTTATCGCTGCAATTATTGCGCGCCGCAATGCAAGAGTAACCAGATGAATTGTGAATGTGTTGTGAATCACTTTTCGCAGTTTTGCCCGGAACCAGCCCGCTAAACATGCAGAGTTTTCCCTCTCTTGTTTGAACTACTTCTGAAATGAGCCTTGCTCTTTGATTGCATCATGGAGCGCTGCTTTCATCAGATGCCTGGTAGATTGCAGAGCCAGACGAGGTACCGGGGCGAACGTTAAGGCCACAGCAATCGAGTGTATAATTAGACAGAGTTTGTGAATATTCAGGGTAGGGAACAATAATTGCCCTGCGCCGATGGAGAATTGTTTTTTTCCACGGATTTTAGGATTCACCGACGTGCACCAAAACACCCTCTGCTCCCGAGGATGAAACATAAAAGCAACAAGTGCACTTTCCTCCTTTTATCAAAGCAATATACCGTCATTGCAGTACAAAAAATTTAATAAGTTCTATTGCCAAAAGACGCTGTAAAATATTACGACATATTTGGGAGCGCGGATTCTCACGGCGAGCGTTTAGTGGCTCTTCAGATCCGGGCGAGGACACGGAGAGGAAGAGCAATAATGCAATCTGTCTGGATAAGCTGCTTATGTCATCTTCTGACACGGTAATTGTCACTGATACATGTAGATTAGAATGACACACAACACATGATCTGCTGAAGTTTGCGTTTCATTAGTTGACACAGGGTGAGTGTGGGGGGGGGAAGCAAAGTGACGTCTGCAGGATTTTTTTAAACGTCTCACTCTGAGGTGGTTTGGTAAAAGCTGTGGGATCACATTGTCAATTTGTGAGATTTACGAGTCAAAGCAGTCGGCCAACAAATAAACTGCATTTGAGATGAGCAGCAAATTATCGTTCTGATTATCAAGGATTCCGCTTGATTACTTATTAATCAATCAAATCATAGTTGTAGGAAAATGCCAGAGATTTTGTTTCGTTGATCTCATCTGAAACTCAAGATTTATTGGTCATTTTCGATTAAGTTGTGGTTATTTATTTATTCTTTGACAGGTTAGAAAAATAGTGAGAAATGTCCATAAAAAGTTTCCAGAGTCGACGATGAAGACTCAATTATATTTACAATACTAATAAATGGAAGACCCTGTGGGATTTATTTCAATATGGATGAATCTGTTGATTATAATTTCGAACAGAATGAAGTTTTTTGCTAGAAACCTCTAAACCCTCACAAAAATTCAACTTAAAGGTTTTTAAAAGTACCAGGTCATCACATCCTGAGAAGCTCAACAGAACAATTTAATAAAAACACTTAAATGGAAGATCAGTTTGTTGAATTAATCAATAGTGTCATGTAACAATAATGGTAAAGATCAGACCATATGGTAAACACATGTTTTAACCTTCGGTAAATACACACTCAGACATTTCTCCTATATTTCCAGTGAGCAGCCTCAGTGAGCAGCAGCAGGAGACGGGTTACAAAACACCTACACACAGGTCTGTGCCATAAGGAAAAAAAAACAGATTAAGTAAATTGGCTTTTCTAATTTTTCTCCCGCTGAACGTTATGAAATTAAAGCACCTCAGACTGGAGAGAAAGGATTGTGTTTTTTTTTACTGTAATTATCCTTTAAGCTAGTGAATGGCAGAAAACTATGTAATTCACTTTCCATGAGGATTTGAGTTCATATACTTACACCCCAATGCATTACACACAGAGTGTCTAACATGAATAAAACATACATTTTGACTGTTTTAACTCAAAATTAAATTAGAAGTAATCGTGTTTTACCAGGCGATACCTCTATTGCATATCATATTATTATTTTATAAAGGATTTAGCCAGAAATAACCTCAAATATAAAGTATTAACACACACATATAAAGCCATGCAGGTTTGTAGGGAGTTGGTTTGAGCTTTAAAAATAGAAATAGAAAACTCTATTCCCAACTGATGCTTCAGAGTTATATGCACCATTATGATTCTCCACTTCAGCCTCAGGATTCACATGTAAAATCCATACGGCTGAGAACGTGTCCCGAGCAGCACGAGTGTCTGAAGAGTCTCAGTTTCTCAGTAAACTGCTGCGACCTGCTGTTTGGCTGCAGCTCCTCTGACATGCACGCACGGTCCTTTTAACCAGTGGTAACCACCCTCCACCCCCTCCACCCTCACACCTCCAGTGGTCAGCGCTGTTCTGACCCGTGCAACCATAACTACATACATCTACGCTTCTTTCCCCAGGAGCTGCGAGCGAGGATTATCTCACAGTGAGGGCCACTGCGGGTCACATTTACATTTTATATGTTCTGCAGTTAGCCGACGCTCTCGACACTGTGACTAACAATGAGCAGCGGCAGCAGCGGCAGCAGTGAGCTTACACTTCTCCGCTGCCTACAATCAAATAATAAAATAAAGAAATACAAAAAGCAAAGGATTCCAGAGTCCAAGGCTCCCCTGATAAGAGATGGGACAGAAACGCGTGTGCCACAAGAATGATTCTGTATAATAGAAAAGGTGGAGAAATAAGCTCCTGGGAGAAAATGTGGAGAGGTTTCTGTTGTTCTCACAAATTCAAACTGTGTGTAACACTCTGAGGAGACTGAGCCACATATCAGTATATTTACATGACATATATAATATTCTTTATATCGGGAAAAATGTCTCTGGGAGCTTATATTCATTTTAGAAATATAAATAACCTCATTTAAAGTGTACGTACGTTGTCTCCTGAACAGACACAGACTTCTATATGAATGAGGGAATTGAACCAACAACCTTCTAGTTAGTGCCGACCTGATCAAAACAGAAGCTGCTCAGCCAGGTGAGCTAGTGATGGTTTATGTTTTTCCTGAATGTGCAGAGGTCACAGGTTCTTCATCTTCTCTCGCCCCTTTTCACACTTATCTCTACCTCATCAGATAAATGCCTGATGTCTGAAAACATATTTGAAATACACAATGTTTTCAATCTGGTCTGCTTGTTAACTAAAAAGCCGAACAGTTTTTTTGCTACTGAGGGAAGGTTGAGGTTCAAACTCTTATATTTATCGCAACACTTAACAAATATGTCACTAATCTGAGGATGATCAGTTATATTTTACTTCTCCTCACAATGCATAAGACAAATATTCACATATAAGCCTATCGAACAGTTTTCACAGAGTGTTTGTTGTTCACTTGTTCACCGACAGACTAATTCTCCCCCAGAAACCTTCGAGTCTCGAGCAGTGAAGTCCTTCAAACCGGCTGAATCACTGCAACTTGTTCAGAAGCTGCGGCTAAATTTAACAACAGACGACCAAAGAGCTCCAGGGAGAGAAGACGTATCTCAATCAGCGTTCCTATATAAACATTCTACCGTTGGCTCCTATAGATTAAGCAGCAGATGCGAATCCTCAACAAACACCAACATGGTTTCAAGGATGTTTGTGTCTTTTCTTAGTTTTTCTTTTGAGCCAAATCTGTTGCTGGGTAGGTGGATTTTTCCTGGATGCTGTGAGTGTGTGTGTGTGTTGTTGTGTGTGTGTGTGTGTGTAACTTTCGAGCACCTGAATGAGAATGGAGCAAGGCTTGCGACTGACGGTGAGTCATCATCGCCATGGTGTTAAGCCTCCTGTTCCCGGGGGAACAGGGTTACCGTCTCTACACCGCTGGGGATTTTTATTTTTACATTTGAAAAGCAAACCCAGGCCCAGCTCACAACAATCCTCCGCTCCCTCTCTCTTCTTCCCCTTCTCTTCCTCTTCCCTCTCTTCCTGCTCCACCATTGAGCTGAATCACAAACACAAACGCACAAAAACAGCTACACAAGACACTCTCTCACACACACACAAACATCGGCTGGTTTCACAGCACCACATCCTTATCTCTGTCCATGTGATGTTCAATATGCTTCAGATATCAAAACATGAACCTATGCAGATGAGATTAAAGGGACAATATCACAAACTCAATAAGAGCCAGTGATCTGTCATCTGTTGCCGAGCTCCACATTCACTGTCGCTGCAGTTTGGATTGTGGAGTTCAAAGTTCACACAATCAGGTGTCGAGGACGTTTCCTGAAACTTGAGCCTTTCCAATCTGCTTTAAAAAGCCAAATCTAAACAGGAGCTGATGAGAATATGAAAAATCAACCTGGTAATTTAACCTGAATACTTTTATTAACCTTATTTCTCAGAAAACCGAGCAACACGATCAATTACACTGTACATTACATCAAAAACAATATCTTTTGGTTTCATACTATTGAAGAGATAACCATGGGTCAAACTAAATGATATAGAATCATATCTGATTCTTTATTATGTTCAAATGTGTGAATCAATTAATCAAGAAAACAATTGGCGGCAGCCTTAAAGATGTAAAAATGCGATTTTGTCTAAATTTACTGAATTATTTTCCTTTTTCTTTAAAACATAAGTAAATGCCATACAATACTGTGAATGACTTTCTTAAAAATATAACCCTAACCCTGTTGCATCAATGTAGAACAATCACAAACATGGAAAAAACTATTATGACCATAAGAGATATCAGTTTTCTCACTGAAATAACAAGAAATGTTGGACTCGGCGGAAAAAAGCTTCACACATTCAATTCTGAGAGGTTTTAAAAGGAATGTGTGCGGTTGTATGTAATCAATCAGAGTAACTAAGTAAATATAACAGGTCGAGACAGAGTCGAGTTGAAAAACTCTATTGCATGAGACACTTGGACTCTGGAAGGACTGAACACAGACTGAGGTGTCTGAGGTTTCTGTAAAATCATAATGATTCTTTGTCAATTATAGCCACGGATGTAATAACATGGATTTAGTTTCGGAACATTTCAAGGAAAACGTGGAAGAAACAGCAGAGTTTTATATAAAATATAATAAATTCAGACAAGCATTGTCAGGGAAATGTGGCGATAAAGAGCTAACTCGCTTTTCCTCATGAGCTCAGTGGCTTCAGTCAAACTCGCTCCCTATTAACTATGTCCTGTACAACATCAATCAAATGCTGGGTGTCCGAATGTTAAATGTGAATATTACCATTACAGTGAGTGTACAATTTAAAGAAGGAGCAGTGAGGTAGTGATTTAAAACAACACCTGTAAAACGTGTCTGCTCATCTTAACGTAGGACACATGAGTCAGAGGCACAACTCCATATTATTAAAACTAATTACTGAGAGAGTTTGTGTGCTGTAAAATGGTTTAAATAAATATGTAATAAAAAGCAGTATGTGAAATAATTTAGATATTCTGCTCAGATTGAGAATATTTGGTTTGAACTAGAGCCGGACCGATGAAAACATGTCCATGATATCGATCCATATCCGTCTAATTGGCTCCAAATAGACGAGCGTTAAATTTCTTAAGTTATTTAAAAGTTAAGACTCTTAGATATAAACAGATAAGATGATTACAAGGTCTGTGATTGGCTCAAGTGCTGAGGAGTCTTACTGTATCTCTTTGGTCCGTCTTCCAGGCAGAAGGAGAGCGTGAGAGTCGCGTCCTCCTCAAAAAACTCGGTGGCGAAAGCGTCCCACCACAAACTGTCACTTTCCTGTCGGGGGGGAAACAGAATCAAAGGTCAGAGTCAAGGACAGAAACATAAAAAAACAAGTCATTATGTCTTTTAAAATACTGTTTTTGATAAAGAATAATTGGCTTCAGTTCCTCAGCATTTCTAAAATATGCACTGGGTAAAATCCTGTCCTTTAATTCCCCCCCCAGGCCTCAGGGAGAACCACAGGTTTGATATAAAACTCTTGACTTTCTTCTGTTATTTAATAACCCAGTGAATTTCCTTCATCCAGGTTGTTGCTCTTGTGCCATTTCATTTTTTTTTACATAAATTCAATATTGATCAACTGTGATAAGACGCAGATATTGTGGCCGCGCGGCTTTTGTCTGAGACAAGATAAAAAAAGAACATTGTTCTTTTTGTATATGAGTCAGCAGCACAGGGCAAGTATTCCCTTTATTGTAGATTGTTTTGTTTGTTTTTCATTTTTATTGAAATGAATCACGGTGTTTACAGTTGAGTTAAGAGCTTCAATGATCGACTGTAAAACAGTCAAAGGTTTAAGACGTTTAAAACAAATTATGACGGCGCCATAAAACGACAGCTCACAGCGGAGAGATACGAACAAAGGTCTTACAGCGACAAAAATAAATAACACACGTATGAAAACGAGTCTATAAATCAGGAGGAAAGAGTGAGCCGCTGGCCGCCGGCCTAAGAGCTTCGGCTGCAGGTCGATGTTGAGCCAGAGTCCGGTAACACCCGGCACTTCTCTTAAGCTCAGACTTTGGGGGGAGTCGTGCCCGAGGCTCCGACAAGTCTGAAACACAAGCTGAGGTCCTGCAGCTTTACAACCCACCGCTGCTCGAGTCTCTAACAGCCGGTGAGGACACGTACAGCATGTACAAGTACTGTTATCATCATAGAGTATGACAGTTAATGTTAATTAGTATTAGTTGTAGTAGTGCTATTATTGTTGTTATTGTCATTATTAGTATATTGCTATTTGTGTAGTAGTAATACTAGTAGGAGTTGAAGTGGTGGATGTAGTAGTAGTAGGAGTAGAATTAGTAGTAGTAGTAGTAACAGTACTAATCGTAGTTAAACCAGCGGTACTTGTAGTAATATTATTAATAGTAACAGTATCTAACATTTGTATTGCTACAGTCGGTTAGTGGTTTTAGCTAAAGTATAAAAGCTATGAGTAATAAAAGTAGTATTAGTTGCAGTTGTCAATATTATTATTGTGACAGTTGTAGTAGTAGTAGTAGTAGTAGTAGTAGTGATGTTGATGGTGGTAGTAGCAGCAGTAGTATTAGTAATAGTAGTAAAAGTATTCCCACACAATCAGATGTTTAGTAACAGCCACACAGTAGAAACACTTACAACTCAGTGAGGAAACCAATTCATGTAAATGTCTTTGACCTGAGATGATTCTCCTAATCCCCCCCCCTTCACCTCACTAATGCCCCTGATAATGTCACTGGGATGACCCCACTCCCCCTGTGCCCCCCCCCCCCAACGACGTTCAACTGACGCTAATTTCCTGTGACACGTTGTGACAGATCACCACGTTTCACTCGGCGCTGCGCTGAGGGACGGCGAGCGCTCCCCAGATGTTGACAATTAGCGTTGTCACCATCGAGCAGCGTCAAGCACAATGAGCAGCGGCCGGGCCCCCCCCCCCCAGGTCAACGTGTCCCCAACGCAACAGACGCAAAGAGGAACAGAGGAGGAACAGAGGAGGAGGCGTGGAGGAACCTGAACCTGAACCTCCATCCTGCTGCTCAATCAATACGGGATCAGGATTATGTGCGGTGATCTTTTGGCCGGTCACCAATCAGCTGAACTATGGACCACACACTGAGCTGAGGATTTCAGTTTTGATATTGTGATTAATTTTCGCCAAATCTAACATTTCTTATTTCAAAAGAATCACATTTTATGGAGGAAAATATCTCAAACAACGTTGTCACATCTGGTTTGTTCCTCAGATGATGCTGTGAACTGTTATAAATCACATTAATTCATCTTTCAATTAGAGCTGCAACATTTCAATCCTTCATTCAGACCACTGGGAGAAAGCTCTGTGATGATTAGCCAATTAATTGATCGTTCAATTATCGAAAACCGTTGCTAAACAATAACTCCGATGTCATTGCTCAAGGGAAAGTATAAAAACAAATAATATTTTCCAGCCTCTCAAACACACAATATGATTTATTTCTATATTGTTATCTGTTTTTAGGTGATTGCTCTTTTCCCATTTTACAGATCCAATGATTAATAGATTCACTGACAAATAATAATTAATATAGCAAATTGGTTCATTGCAAACACAACCTTGATTATCTCATTAATTAGGTATTTAATTATATTATCATAATTTCCCAGAACCCAAGTCGACATCTTGAACTTGCTTGTTGAGTCCAGACAAAAGAACAAATGTCATCTGTGTTTCTGTACAGTTAAAAAAAAAGAGAGCAGCAGCAGATCCTCACATTTAGAAGCTGGAAGCAGCAAATGTTGGATTAGATAATTGATTTTCAAAATAGCTGATTAAATAAAACTGAAGAGCTGAAAGTTGATTAAAGTTTTGTTAAACTTGAAGCAGCGGAGATGTTCTCTCAGTGTTTGCACAGTGTAGCTTCAATTTCTCTTAAAGAGAGTTGTCAACTTCGTGGAAATGAGCCAAAATCGCTAATAAGATCAGTTTCAACAAAATCTGAAGTTTCCCATAAAGAAGTGAATTTGTAATTAGAGCGCCCCCAAGAAAAGCGTCACTGTAAAATAAATGGTTGTATGAATACATACCAGGTTGTGTTTGTGTGTTTGTGGGAGCTGTATGGGAGTGAGTGTGTGTTTTACATGGAGCTGGTTCCAGTCGTGACCAGAATCATAAACAGACATCCAGCCAAAACCATCTCTGCCTGAACATTTTAATTTGAAACAGAAATATGACGTTTTAAACACACTCACCACTGACCAGCTGTGCACCGTGGAACTCAGCTGGTGGTCTGTGTGTGTGTGTGTACCCGTGTGTGTGTGTGTGTGTGTGTGTGTGTGTGTGTGTTTGTCTAACCGTGTGATACAGTGGGAACCAGCAGGTGTGAACAGCCGGCAGCACGTGTGTGGTGTCTGTTTCATGTGAGTACGTCTATTTCAGAGAGATGGAGAGGAGTGACACCCCGAGAGAGAGAGAGAGAGAGAGAGAGAGAGAGAGAGAGAGAGAGAGAGACGGACCCTGGTGCTGCTCAGCATTCAGATCGAGTTCAACACATAATCCAGGACCATTCAGGGGCGGGGACTCTGGGGATTGACAGTCAAGCGAAGGGTGAACTAGACACTCTCTGCCCACACTCACTCACACACACACACACACACACACACACACACACACACACACACACACACACACACACACGCACACACACACACACACACACACACACACACACACATGGCAGCTCTTAAAAATGTCAACGTGTTACCTGCTCTACACAGTCCATTTCTATACTAGAACTTTTAAGATACTTCACTTGCATATTTCCATTTTCATGATTATTTACACGTCCACCACACTAGTGTCGAGAGCTGCAATCAACAGAAAGCATCACCATCACACCTTCAAAATAAAAGCCCCAACAAACAGTAAATACATTTACAAATAATAAGATGAGCTACTGAAAACATCTAAAGTGAGAACAACAAATTATCGAAAAAAAGTAATAACTGTTTACATGGACAGATCCATCATTTACGAGACTCTGGGTTAAAACCATTATGTTGGAACCCTGTTGATCCGTAGAGCGTAGTATTATTATTTCCCTAAAACAATCCACAGCTGTAGAGATTAAATGGCCTCATGAGAACTGTGTACTTCTGTGTACAAGTATTCTGTGTGTGTACTTCCTGCACCACTCTCTGTGGAACCTACGAATATCGGATTCATCAGACTCTGGAAACACGGAATATCCACAGCCTCATCATTGCACTTAAACAACTTCACAGACAGAGTTTCACCTGAGTGACTGCTGAACTCTGCTGTTAGAAACTGTTTCAAGGATTTCATGAATAAACGTGATCTCCATTTTTTGACAAACTGCGTTGGATTTAGTGCTCGAGATAAATTGTTCAAGTGCTGTCGTCCTAAGGGCTCCGGTCGCTGTGTTTTATAGACTCTGGTATTCATTAAACTTCCTCTTTCTGTTTTAATGAAAAGTGTTTTACCTAAGCTCCCACTTCTTCTCTAAAATCCTCCTGTTAGTCACAGAAGTTACAGGAGAGGGTTAGTTAACCTCCTCATCATTTTCCTCCTCACACTCCGACTCCTATCCTGCTTCCTGTTGTGGTGACTCTGTCACACTCACTCTATCAGGTTCCAATTATTTGTCCCTGTGCTATTTTTCCCTCCTTGTTACCAAGCATTTTCTTTCAACTTTGTGATTAAAAAATAAATAAATATTTCTACTTTAACTCAATTTAGTGGATTTTTGGCATTTTACTGATATTTCACCACCGAATAAAATAAATAATAAAGAGCATGTATTTGACAAAGAGCAGAGCTGACAGCGGTGTGTCTATTGTCTTGTCTCTGCTCAGCCCAGCAGGGATCAACCATAGATTATATGGTTAAGTCGGTATCTCTGTTGAAAAACCTCCCACCCAAACAGAGGAATCTGAAAATAACAAGCACATGTGACGTGAACGGTGTTTAGCTCCAGCATCCATGACAGTTAAAACAAAAGGCTCTCGACGGCTTCGCTGCACTTCTCTCAAATCACTTCTTTTGTGAATTAACCGCAAACGTTATTTTGTGGTAATAAAGCTAAATGTTGCACAAAACTTTGCCATTACAATCAAGGGAAAGTTCCATTTATAGAAACTGACCATTAATCCTCCAAACTGGAGCTGGTGCAGCATTCGGGCAGCGTCTCGCCAAGTAGTGAAGCGCGGCTGGCTGAGCCACGGGCGGGCCGGGGTCTGGCCCGGATCTAAAGACAGAGGAGAAGTCGGACCGGAGCCAGACGGGCTGCAGGACGGCTAAAGCCCGGCCAGTGGACACCAGCCAGACGAATCCTCTGGCTGGAGCTGAACCCCCCACACCGAAGGCTCAGGGCTCGGTCCATGTTGTCTTCCATTTCAATCCCTCGACTACAGCAGCGAATGTTGGGAGCTTTGCTTTTATTCTGTCACTGGCAGAGGGTTGTAAGATTCTAAACGACACGTATTTGCTATGACTGCTCCATCCTCAAATATCCTGTCAGCCTTCCTTTGTTTTATCTCTGCCCGTCTCTGCCGCCGCAGCCGCCCTCTGACAGACAACGTCCTGCCTTCAATTACGCCGGCGGACTCTCTGACGAACCACGTGCCGTGACGGTGTCTGTTGTCAAATGCAACAAATCAGGCACAACTCCGAGGGACCCGGGGCGAACCGGCGCGGGCGCAGCCGCGAAGGCCGTCAGCCGATAAGGCTCTATTGATTCAAACGGATCGCGGCCCATCGGAGGGGGATTTATCAATGTGTCAATTGCTCACCAGCCAACCACAAATCACCAGCACCGGCCCGGCCCCGGGGATTTGCAGGAAATCCAGAGGATTGGAGGGACAGCATGGGGAGGATCCTCAGTAAATAGCAACAGAGCCGAGGGTTAAGTCCTGGCATATAGAAATGTCCATACAGGCAGACGACAGAAACACAAAGATACGTTTTACAGAGTATACAACACTGCTGTGCACTGTATGTACACACAAATATAATCAATTGCAACCACCTTTAATCACTGTTCAGAAACTGTTCGCATTCACAACACAACTGCAGCCACATAGAAAGAAGAGCTCACATCCCTCTAACACTCCATGAACCACTAATGTCTCGATGTATAACATGAGCTATTTTCCCAGAAACCTTTTTGTTAGTCTGTCTGCTTCCAGCCTCTTGTGGCAGAAAAGCCTCCAAGAGTGTAGGCGTGTCTGGGGCCTGACCTCGGAGAATTACCAGCGTCTGAAACCCCATTCAGCTCCTGAATAGCACGCAGCCCGGCTGACTGGTGGGCCGAGGAAGTTCTACTGTTGTCAAAGATTCAAACAGCTCCAGGTTATTGGGGGAGCAGAGCAACTTATTAGAAGGAGAGACACTCCGGATGTCTGGAAAGGAGCTTTTAGAAAGGTAGCGCTGGCTCGACTGTGCAGCGAAGGTTATTAGAAGGTTAATAAAGCCGTATTTTTTTTAGAAGAAAATCACATTTCACATGCAAAATCTGGGAAATGCAGAGTTTAAAGCAGCATCTTGACTCCAAGAAATTACTTTTATTTTCACAATTTTAAAGTCGGGCTCAATCTAAAAAGCCAAATAAGCCAAAATCATACTTGTTATAGTCTTTAATTATTATATTATTGATGAATCAGTAAAGTGATTCATTGAAAATTTGATCAACAGCTAATTTTATATTGGATAACAATTTTTATTTAAAATTCTGCTTTTATGATTGTAAATTGTAAATTTTCGGACGCTTGTTTGATCAAAACAAGACATTTTTTTAAGATGATGAATTGTGCTCTAGGAGATTAAAGGGCCCTCTTAAATTTGACTTAAACTTAACAATCACTTACTGACACGAACCATCAATAAATAAACATAAGGCTGGAGTCTGTGTCCCTCACATGACTGGAATAAAGTTGTCTGCTAGCAGTTGTCAGTCAGTTCATGTTGAGGAGTTTGTTTGGGGGGGGTTGGATGTATCGTTTGTATTTTTGCAGGATTACCTACCCTAGCTTTAATTAGAACAACTCAAACAGCCCTATACACTTTGTTATAAAAGACCACAATCTAAAACTGATGTTTTTTTGTTATGCATTCCATGCTAAATAAATAGCGAGATAGGGTGGTCCCTTATCCGAACCCCCCAGGTACTGTTTCTATTTAAGGCTCCTTAGGATGACAGAGTACAGCAGCCGCTCCTGTAGACTACACAGACAACACCTTTTTAATCATGTCCGATTCAGCGCACACTAATGTTTCATATCAGCGCAGGTTTATCCTCCTGGGCCCAAAGAGTTTTTTTGTATAATGCAAACGTAACATGTTCCTGTGTTTGGTGACCGCGGAGCCACCAGCCAAGCATTATGCAAATAAGGGGAAATGAATGCAGCCGGATAAAAAAAAGAAGCCACGTGCACGTTTACATGATATGAAGTTTCTCTGCGTAAAGGAAGTCAGGAGAGAAGTTCCCACATTAGATTTCACGTCTGCCAATTTGCTCAGGCAGCGTTCCCACTTTCTCTCCCCTTTGTTTCAGAGTCAGAAGTTGGAAGCAGCAAGAGAGCAGTGTTTGTGTTCCAGGAAAAGGTCAAAGGTCAAAGTGAACACACAGCGGCTGAGTGAGAAACATGCATGAGGAGCAGTGACTGCAGAGTGGGTGCAACCCTCCGTCCGCTGGCTCTCACCCAGCAGGTTGCAGGACTGATCCCACAACAGCAATTAAATCATTGTTGTGCTGAAGTGCTCTTGATCACGATCCACACAGACGAATGAGGCTCGCTGGGTTGCACCACTTAGAAAAGAAATTGAACTCCCATGCATTCTGGAAAAGTTTAATATATCTATGCAGTGTCAGTTCTTTAGGAATCTACAAAATGTAAGTTTGAGAATATTTTTAAGGCCTGAAGTTGAAAAACGTTCCAATATTTTACAAGAAAACATACATTTCCTAATAATATTCTCTATTTTCTGTGCTTGTTTTTTCCTAACTAGTTGATCAACTTGTGATCTAATCATATTCATCTGTGATCATGAGAGATTTTGTTCTTTTCTTTGTTTCATATGATAAAAATATTTGTGTTCAGGATTGTTAGTCAGTAAAAACCCTCTGAAGATGTCACCTTGGAATCTGGAAACTTTGAGCTCCGACAATTAATGTTTAAACAAATATCAAATGAAAACATGGCACAACTGCACATTGGTTAAATTGGCTTTTTCATCCTTTTTATCAATAAAAAGAAAAGAGATGTGAGATCTGAACAGGTTCAATAAAGTCCACAGCTACTTAAAAAGTGTCTCCGCTCGATGAACACAAACAGAGAAGAGTCAATATCAGCGTCAGATACACACGAATATGGCAGCGTGTTAAGTGACAACAAATATCAATGAGGAGGAAAATACTAAAAACAACAACAAAATGCATGAATGACAAAGCAGCAAAAACACAATCATTCCCTGCTCCCTTGAGAAATTACAATCAAAGGGAAACTGAGAAATTCGGACTCGGACACACTAACTCCGCTCTACCAACGCGCCCTGTATCCCCATCGCTGAGCTAATTAGACCAATAAACAATCAGCGCATGGCACACTTCCTCCCACAGCTTAACGAGGAGCTGGATCAATACCGGATTTCATCAAATCCACTGGTATAGTTCAGTTGGGCTGAACGTGCTCCGCTGGGGGGGGGGGGGGCACGCGTCCTCACCTGTGGGTCGTCACGGTGACGGATGGGACCGCGCTGGTCGAGGTGGGGAGAGTAATTAAGAACACAACCAAGGTTAGTGTTAATCTAAGTGCTGCATTAAATATTTAAATTAATGCTTCAGAGTATTATCAGAATATCCTAATTTGTTTCTTTGTAATTTTGCAAAGGTTTGAATATATTTAATACAAACTTTGGGGTGAATAAAATGTGGAATAAATTTATGATGAATAGAAGCAAAATTGACTAATTTAACTTTATTTCATCAACTGATTAGAGGTGATGAAGAAAGTATTATTACATTTAACTTTGAACTACTAAAATTACTTTTTTGACTCATCTTATGACCTTTTAATCGTTTTTTCCCCAATTGTGTTTTTAATTATAAATAATATTAGTAGGATTTAGGAAAATCTGAAAATTGGGAACCAAACTGACTGAAATAAATATGTTTTGTTAATAATTGGTGACTTTAACTGAAGATATAACTTAGCTATGATATATAATGTCAAAATTATGATTTATTATAGTTCTGCCTCATTGTATACAACCTTCCTTATTGTTGTATTCACTGACTCGAGAGTAAAATCTATTAATCATCTGCAGCTCAGTTCATATCTCAAGTGACAGTGGTGACTGTGATGTTCTCTGATCACTGTAACACATCTTCTCTGTAGTGGAAGAATGACGCAGCCATGAACTCAGAGTTTCCCATAATGCAACACTGGGAGCTGGTATGCCTTCAGTGCCTTGCTCAATGACAAGCCAGTGAGGCGGATTGCCTGAATACACGCAGGATGTATTTTTTTTGCAGAGAGCTTGCAGCTGACTAAAGCGTTGTTACTTCACAGCCGTGCCTGGAGGATACGATCACATATAAGCTGAAGAGGAGCACGACTGCTCAGCAGGAGTCTTCTGACTAAACTTACATTAAAAATAAATAAGTAAACAAAGGGAGTCTGGCACTGCTGCTGATGTTTTTCGGCTCTTCACTTTCCTACACGGTGAGAATAGTTGCAGTGAAGTTCGTCTCCCAGGAAGCTACATCACAGTGGAAACAGCTGATCAGTTAAAAATGATGAAACAGCCAGAAACCGGCTCAGAGCGGAGGCAGGGATCCTGGCGTAACGAGTGTGAAGTACAGTGTGCCTCCGCCGGCTGCACTGTATCCACTGCTCCACTTCTCTCTTCTGCACAATGATGAAATATTGTAAGCTATTTTCTGCTGCATGTAAGGAGTCACACAACTTTCTACACGCTAAGTGGAACCTGAAAGCCGAACTTCCTCCTCGGTTAAAATGCTCCTTTAAAAGGCTCCTTTACCCTCAATGGTTTGTTTTTACTCAAAATTGAAGCCGGCTTTGCCGTCGGTGAAGTATTTCATACAGACGTTCATGACACCAGGAGGTTTGGTGCAAAATGTTCCCCGAACTATAGAATCTAATGTCGTGAAATGGAATTCACGTCCGCTTCATGATAAATTCCAATAAATTTGGTGATACCAGAACTTTTCATCAAATCATCTTATATTTGGGTTTATCAACATAAACTCTATACAAAGATTGAAGATATAACATCTGCCAAAAACTGAAGCCAAATCATTTCAAACGCCCCCTGGTGGCTGGTTGCATTACAGGTCATAAACCCCAACCCCCTCCGTGTTAGCAGATGAAACATACATTCTTCCCAAAGATGGTCTTTGTTATTTTAAGCAGTTTCTTTCACACTGATGTTTGATCAAGTGTTTCTGGTAAGTTGGTTTTAATAAGTGATTTGATGCTTTAAAAATATCGTGATTGACAACTGAGATTGGTTTCATATTTTATACAGTGAAAGGAAGATTACACGCATCATGCTTCTTTGTAAACAGTCTGTGT
>NC_083645.1:24153895-24201535 GCF_963576545.1 Limanda limanda | reverse complement strand
GTCTGTGTGTATCACCAAATTCAAGAAAAAGCTAATGGCATTTATTCAATACTGGTTAACAACTGTTGGCGTGAAAACCGGATAAATGAAGACAGCAAACGTCATTAGAGATAAACAACAGGGATTCAAAGCAGAGAACAAACATCAGAAAACCATATCAAAACGCTTAACAGATTCTAAACCAGATATTCTTCAAATAAAGTCTTTGGAAATGGTCTTGGAAGTAGAAAATCCCATTAAAGTGCATTACGCTAGTTTTAAAATAGACCAAATGCAAACAATCGTCCAGGGGGGTTTTCAGCATCTCACTCAAAATCCCCGGTGACAGTTGTTTGGATGCAAGGGTCCGGCCCGTGACCTCCGTGCTTTCAGGACAGACGGTGTTACCACATCGGGGGGGGGGGGGGGGGAGGGAACAACAGGACATGGACGGACAACAGGCCCGTCTCCCTTCCCTGTTATCTGAGCCCCAGAGCAGCCTGGAAGGAACCGAGGGAAAGGGCCAGGAAAAAGGTGGGTCTATTGTCCGGGCTTCCTGCTGGAGGCCACTGACGCTCATTGTCTGACCAGTGGTCTTTGCTTTGCTTTTTCTTTTTTATATGGTTTTATGGAAACATCCTCTCAGGGCATCACATGTACAGTATGACATTACTGGACCAACAAAGTGACAGTGAGACTGTATTGTGTGAGGTTATTTATACTTCTTGGATAAGATATGTGGGATATTATTACGTTTATATTATCACATGTAGCCTATGTGTTAATGTTATCATTAATACGATATAAAAGACTTTGAGTTTAAAGGCTGGAGCCTCGTGAAATGACAGAATACAAAGGTACAACAGTTTATACCTGAAATTAAAACCCACTCACAGGTCAGGACTGGAGGAGGCACTTTGGAGGAGGTGGTTACTCAGAGCTTTTAACACAGAGAGAATCAAAAAGGTGAGTTCAGACGATTTTGAAGGACCCTTGTTTTGTGTTGTCTGGAAGCATCTATGTGACCAGTTAGAGATGCTGACATGCTCCAGCTTTGATTTATGGTCTCTTCGTGCTGACGGCTGTGAAACTGTTGAATCACAGTCTCCTGAGACACGGGTTGTTCTTGTGACACAAGTTTTAAATCTGCTGCATTATTTCTTTAAAAGTTAAAGCAACTCGGTTTCTTTTAATTTTATCAAAAAAACAATTTAGTCTTTCACTCTATTTTACCTCCACCAGCTCCTTAGGAAAACATCTGGAATTTTCTAAATCAACACTGCATCTTTCTGCCATTCAGTGTCGAGCCGGTGATCATTTGAAGTTGTCTCTTGTGACCTGAATGACCTCTGGTACGAAGCTCGATAGTGTTTTCTCAATATCTGTCACTGTGGTCTATATAAATCAACACAATTACCGTCATTTGAAACTATAGGAATCAGATCATCCAGTGTTTTAACCTGTGAATATGCAGGTGTCCTGGAATGAATTTACCTCTAAACAAGAAAACTGCAAATCCTGCTTTCTGTTTCTTTTTAATGATTTTACCCCCAACAGAAGCTCTTTGAGGAAGTGAAATGATAAACAGGTAAAGAGATATTCCGCTCTGACCACAGCATTCTGGGGGATAAGGTTTCTCTTTTCCTTTTAAAACTCTCCGGCCGCTCGCTCACCTTTCAGCTGCGTTATTCTTTAATTTAGCGTGGGGGGTGTTGGCAGGGAGTTAAAGCAGAAGATAATGTGATTCAGTTCTTTCACTGACTGGCAGCATTATGAAAACATGAAAATATGTATTTGCTTATTCTTGTTTTTAATGTGAGGGGCTCCGAGCACATGCCACAGATCCAGACGTCTGTACGTATGCCAGGTCTGTAAATAACGACAGACACAAACAACACAACAACACAAATAAGGCATAACACTGTTTAGTCTGTGAATCCTCGTTAATAACGCATTGACTCGCTTAAGAATTAGTGTGTGTTGTTTAACATGTGGGAAGAAGCATATACATGAAGTAACCGTCGTTATTCTAAATGAAAATCAACTTTAATTTCAAATGTATTTGACATCTTAACATCACGTCCAATCAGAGGCTGCTTTCTCATTTTTAGAGATGTAGCATCACAGACGAGTATTTAGACTGCAAATAATGATGCTACCCTTTGACCACACCCACATTCTGCATTAAACATTTCCAATAATTCATAAAAAGAGTGTAATTTATCAAGAAATGTGAATAAAACCTGAGGTGTCGAAGTCCTTTCAGTGACAAACCTCCAGTGGCTTTGTGTTCCCTGATGCTAGATAAATCAGTAATGGTTCAGATAAGGACAACGTGATGTTCAACACCTGTGTGGTAATTACTCTTTTCGACAATGTCACACACACACGCTGCAGATTCCCCCCCTCCACACACACACGCTACAAAGCACTCACACACATGAACTCTCACTGAGTCCAGAGGAAGTCATGGTCCAAAAAGCATTTTTTAATTCGACCCTTATTCTAGTTTTTTATTATCCTTATCGCTGGTCATGCATAAACTCTTAGTTTAATGTTTTTATTGTTATTCTTCTGTGACTGGGTTCTTATTTGTTACGCACTTTGTAACTCTGAGAAGTGCCATAAAAATGTATATATTAATAATTGTTCTTAACATCATTATTATTATTTTAACTGTTTTAAAAGGGCCGAATCATTGTTGGTTCTGGTTTCTCAACTGTAAACGTTTGCGGCTTCTTCTTTATCTCAGTTTGTTGTGCAACACAAATAAATGAATTCCGCCCCGGGGCTCTGAGTGACTGTGGACATTTATCTCAATTTACCGACAATTAAGGGAGAAATCATATTTGGATAATTTGACGACAAGAACAATAATTATTGTCCCTTTTCACGCCTGTGAAGTTAAACGCAGATTCCGACGAGCAGAGGAAATCTCCCGCTGAGTTGCCGGTGCCTCGGTGGCTCATCTTTAATCCTCCTCCACGAACCTACCGGCTCAGAGCCAACTTGACCTCTACATCATAAGCCTATTCATGTCAATCTGACATGTAGCGCTGGGGGGAACAGATCCACTTTGCCCCTGACAGGAACAAGGGATTGTGCCATAATGAACACTCCAGTTCTGACTCAGGTCTGTGGGCCCATTTGAATAATGAGAATGAGACTAACTATGTGCCCGGGATGCGAGAACACAATGAATGGGCCGCCAATCACCGCGGCTGATTGCGTGTGTGTGTGTATCTGCTGAGGAAGCGTGTGACCATTAGACTCACTGTCAGCGGCGGAGGCTCCTGAACACCGCGGCCCTCTGGGTATTATTACGGTGCCTCCATTAAAATGCTTTTGTTTTCCTCCTGTTTCAACCCTGTGTGTTGCAGTGTTACTTACAGTGTTATTCTGTGTCCCCCGCTCTCTGCCGCTGAATATTAATGTCTCCTATGCTAATGGCCCTTACACCGGCTGAGGTCGACCAGGCTCCTCCTCTGAATGTTAATCCGCCGTCTCATTTGCATACGCTTAAGTGTCAAATTCCCCCACAAATCATCTCGGCGCCGCACGCCGGCAGCTGAGTACGCCGGGGCCAGTATCTCCCCCCCCGCCCCCCCACCTTAGCCTCCTCTCCAATTGACAGCACAGAAACAATGTGGTCACAGCGTATGCACGGCATCAAATCCACATCGAAGCCTGTTTAGATTGCCGGGTCACAGCGGGTCCACGTGTGTAAAACGGAGGTAATGGGATAGCAGTCAGCCCGGTGCAGAAATACAGCCGGGCAGGTAATAAGTATGAATGGAGCGAGGTAATAAGGTTGAGATAGAAACAGACCCGGAGTCGTGACAGGGGCACGGCTGTTTAAGCTGCAGCACAGTTATCAGTTCAGAGGTGAGAGCTGATCCCAGACAAACACACACAGGTCCCACTGTGGCCTTTTATTCCTTCTTCTTTCTGAGAGCAGGGCAGGTGAGAGGGAAACATCGGTTTCCTCAACGAGCTTCAGAGAAAGTGGCTCCTAGAAATAGACTTAACCGTTTTGCTATCGGGTCTGAAGTGAATAACAAGAGATCATTTCCATCTACAGCGGAATCTGGAGGCAAAAGTTATGCAAAACGTCATCAGTGTCAATGTTTTAAATCACAATCGACTTCTCTAAAATATAAATATTGGTAGATTCCTTGACTTTCAAAATCAGAGTTCTGAGAATTCTTGCTTTTCTTACTTTGTGTTCTTCAAATGTTTGTTGCACAAGACAAGTTATTAAAAGTCCAAACCTCGTTCTTTAAGAAACTGTGACTTTTTAGTGCAATTCATTGATTGTTCGCGAAAAGCAAATCTTCAGATTAATAATGAATTGCACAACTAAAATCAACATTCCTATGAACAGTGACTTGAAATATCAATAATGATCAAGTGATTTTTTTCAGCTTGTTAATTGCGAGGATTTATCATTTTTCTTCATCCTGTGTGACAGTAAATTTCATGTCTTTGGGCAATTTTCTGTATTTTTGTGAGAAATTCACTTTGATCTTCAGGAAATTGTGCGACTTTTGAATATTGTCTGACTTACGCAAGATAAACGAGTTCATTGATTTGTTAGAGAAATATATCTGAGAGATTAACTGGGAAAATAATGAATCGCTGCCCTGATCTCAGCGACACTATAGTTCACTGAGGGGATTATGTTATTAATCCAAGAGTCAATGTTCAGAAAATGTATCAGAAACTATTTAAATAAATTATTTCTCTCTTGCTCGAAAAGTGTGAACTGTCTTTGACATCTCAACATGTCTCTAAAATTTTGAACAACCGGTTTGACGACATGTACGAGAAGAAACTTGGACTCTAGGAAATTCAGATCAGGAAAAAATTATGACCTTTGAGTGTTTTTTGACATTTGACTGATTAAATGATTCCTGGAGAGAATAATCTGCAGATTACAAACTCCAACCAGCTTCTCTACACTGCGGATTTAAAGATTTTCTCTGTTTTATATGATTGTAGTTCAAACATGTTTGGCTTTCCGACTGCTGCTCAGACAAAACAAGACATTTATAGAAACGTTACTTCAGTTCAGAACAAACTGGGATGTGGATATTTGTCTGAGATGATCAGATGAACCACGATACATCATAAATAACCTCTGTATTACACTAAACTCTACTTTAAACCGTCTGTAATGGCACTCAAACTCCTAAAATGAATCAAGAGATGTATCCACTCCATACAAACAACCGTGCACATGAGATTTTAAAATCAAAAAGAGTGAAAGCACACTTGATTCCAACACCTTGTTATTTAACTCATAGAGATTATAGCTTCCTCTTGGGGGCAAGTCAGCTTCCAGCGAGTGTCAAGTCCTTGAGTCCCGCGCCTCAGTGCGAGCGGCACCAGCAGCCAAGCAGATTCAAAAGCACACTCATGAATAAGACAAATGGAAGAGTCTCTAACAGGAGAGTGACTTCAGTCGACTTCTCTAAGACACGGTGTCATATCCAGGCTTAGTCAGCTCCCCTGTTAGAAAAACACCCCGACCGACGAGAGCTCCAGTGAGTCATGTGACTCGGATGGCCTACCAGCCGGCTCCGTGTGTTAAGTACACTGCGAGCTATTCTTATGCTCGACAATAGGCGGCTCTTTCACCACATTAAGCATCTTCACTCGGGTGATAATTCTGACAAGACTTTCTGTTTGCGAGCTTCAAACCGTTCTGACTGGATCAACAAAATGTAGCAACAAACCCCGGTGGAGTAATGGCTTTGTCACGTCCCTTCACACTAAACACCCAACAGAGGAAGTCACTGCTGTTATGATTTCCTTTGGATTTGTTTGAGATTCTCTCTGTGTTCCTCTGTACAGTTAAATACCAAAAAGACTCGAGGGCAGGTCAAGGGATTTCAAGAGTCAAAACCTCAGCCATGGTTACAAACAGCTGGAACAACTTAAAGGTGCAGTGTGTAGGATAAAGGAGAATTTACATCATCAGAAGAAATGGAAGAAAATATTAATAATTACGTTTTTATTAGTGAATAATCATCTGAAACTAAGAATAAAAGTATTTTGTTAACTTAGAATAATTTTCTTTTTATATAAGTGGGTCTTCCTCTATGGAGTCTACTGGCTGCAATTTGCAACGTCACCACTAGATGCTACTAAATCCTATACACGTGAAACCTTGTTTGAACTTGGAAGTTGTTTCATCAACTTGTTACTTGAGTAGGAAGTAGGAACTTAAAAGTTTTTAGAAGTCTGACACAGAACATAATGCTTCTGTTTGAGATCTAAAAAAAAACTGAACTGCGTGTGTTGCTGACAGAAATATTACGGCAGCAACAGCCTCCAGAATGCTCAAAAGTGCAGAACTAGCTAATAACTGGTCGGATAGAAAGTTAAAAATCCAACTGCCCCAAATGTAAGTTACATCACTTTATGTAAGAAAAGAAACTGTCGATTTTTCTATTTGTTTTTTGGTCTCTTGCTTATCGACAAACAAATATTCATGGTTTTTTTCATGCTGTTAACATCTTAATCGATTTGATTAGTTGGTGCAAGAACAAAACTTAATGATACTGTATGTTTTTCTGCATTTTTTGTCACATTAGATCATATTTCCATAAGAGCTTTCAAAGGGGTAAAAAAAAGTATCCAATTAAAGACATTTAGTTATTGTTGGAATAATTATGATCTGTTGACAAAAGCAAGTGTGATTTATTGTAACATATTGTCACAAGTGTCTTAATTAAACTAATACTTCCGTGTAGCATCAGCTCACTGCCGAGCTAGCAAATACAAAACGTGGATATGGATCTGCAACCACTGCTAACAGCAAAAAACCTTGATGAAATATTAAAGAACCATCCAGCAGGAGGGTTCAGCTATCTATACTGTGTGTGTGTGTGTGTGTGTGTGTGTGTGTGTGTGTGTGTGTGTGTGTGTGTGTGTGTGTGCCAAACTTCCTGTTTTTATAACAACACCACCCTGACCCGTGCGCTGATGCCGACACAGTCTTGTTTCTAAGTGCGAGCTGACTTTTAAAGTCGGCAGCGGCTCGGTGATAGAAGCAGCAGCAGAATGACCCCTCAGGCTCACATCATCATTAAGGGACCAACACCTAACCTCAATTTACAGGAAGGAAACAGCTTCAATACGTCTGTTTCACAGGGGAACGCACAATCAAGCTCTGCAACGGGCAGATTTCTGCTACAATACTTTCCCTTTGCCTCACCATATTTGTTTCTATACACACAGTGGGTTTTTTTGTGTAAAACGACGGCTGCAGCTTTGCATTCATGAGGATAATCACTATATAATTTCATGAAAAGGCTGAACTCGGCTGCATGGTGCATCTGGATACAAACAATTTTGCAAAAAGCTCCAGCCATTTATTTCCCCCTACTTCTTCCTCATTATATTCGCCACCTGCATTTTAATCAAACAATAAGCAGATCGCTAAGGAGAGGATGGACCGAGCTGCTGCCGAGGACAGAAAGGAAAAGACGAGGGAGACAAGGATATGAAAACCGAGGGGAACAAAAAACTAATTATATTATCATGCAATTATATAATTTAGTCTGAGGAGATGAAGATAATAGTTTAAACTGTCTCTTATCCATGTGGTGTGTTTGTTTCTTTGCTGTTAAGTTAACACAAGCACATACGTCCTATAATGTCTATGTGTGTGTGTGTGTACGTGTGTGTGTGTGTGTGTGTGTGTGTGTGTGTGTGTGTGTGTGTGTGTGTGTGTGTGTGTGTGTGTGTGAGCGTGCGTGGTGATTGCACTCGGTGTCGGGGTATGTGTGGTACGGGAGTTGAGGTCCGCCGGGGCCTGGACCGCTGTGTATGAATAATGCATCAGACCGGGGCCGTTGCATCTCAGCAACATCGCCTTGGTTTGCTTCAAGTTGCAAGTTTCTCCTCGGGAAAGTCAGCATCGCCCGGCGAGCTGCCGCAGTAACTCAGCTGGAGTCTGGTTCCAGAATAAGATTTACCAAGAAATGTCTCATTAAATCATTTAATGGACACATTCCTCCAAAACTCCTCCATTTTTTATGTCTCGCCGGGGACACAATTCCTAAAAGAGTCCAACAGCAAGCAATTATTTCAAATATTAGAGATGAAATGATGGGTTCGATTGATTCAAAATTTAGAAGCAACTGTTTTTTAAAGCTTACGACAGCACATTTCACAGGTTCCATCTTCTCAAAGGGGAATAATGGGCTTTTCTTCTTCTTTCGTCATATAAATGTGGATATATGTTCAGGTTTGGGACAAATCAAGAAATGTAAAGAGTTGATTGGTGGAACACTAAAGATCAAACGATCAACCAATTGATTGAGCATATAATTGGCTTATTAATTAGTAATAATCATTATAGTTTCAGCCACAAAAGCTACAAACAAGAAACCGTTGAAAGATGCTTATTTCCTGGATTTCAATGACGCTCCTCTGAAAAGACGTCTCGCAGCTCGACTCGTTGAATTAACTTTTTAATCTGCAAGTTTACACATTGGTGAACAGATGCCGGAGACAGATGCTGGTTGTACGATGATTCCCAGAGGGATCAGCAGAAGAGGTTCAGGCTGAGAGACACGTGCACGCCACTCAGGGAAGCATCAGGGGAAACTGTCATGAAGTGTCCCATCCTGATCATCACCAGCATCATGACTCTCATTGAGGAAAGTTCATGCAGATGATGGGGACTGTTTCAAACCTGAAGCTCTACAACACAGTGTCTGGGACAAACTGTGTGTGTATTCCTGTTGGGCTTGTTCTACGTGAACTGTTGCATTTTCTAATCAACCACGCACAGTATGCAAATGTGTACAAAAAAAACAACAACATGTAAATATGTGCAAATGCATTGAAAGCACAGAGAAAAGGTGAGTTTGCCTCAGACTCTGCAGCCTGGTCAGACTGGAACCAGCTTCTCCTTCTCATTACACTCATCATGTGGATTCATCTCACTGTCAATGAGTCTCAATCTTAATTTCACATCAAGGTGAATGTCAGATTAAGACCTTTATAACGGATTATTATCTGTGTTCCGGTGCAGAACCAGTGGATCTGGGACTTTGGGAACAAGCGGGTCCACTTCAGGTGGATCTCCCAGCTCCTGTCAGAGGACGGGACTCGAGTCCTGAAGTCACAACAACTTAATTGGCCACGTGTAAATCATCTCTTCCCCATAAATGAGAGATTTCAAAGACTCATCCGGACACATCTGGACCAGAGGTGGAGATTCAGAGTCCGTTACTTTCACCTCTGGAATGTTTGGCACTTTCGAATCACACCTCCGGAGCCACGGACCCTCACACGGACCCGAGCCCGGACCCTCAGCCCCACATCCCCATCCCACCTCCCGGTACCGGACCCCCACAGCCCCCTTCCCCACACCCCTGGTTCCTCTCCCGTCCGGGACCGTGCCTCCTCCTCCTCCTCCTCCTCACCTCTGTGCGCGCCTGCAGCCGCTTGTTCATCTCGTAGATCCGGTACTCGGGCTGGACCATGTAGGGCGAGTGTCTCCGGTAGAAGGGTCCGAAGGGGGACGAGTAGAACGGGTCCTGGGGCGGGTTGGACATGGTGGCTCCTGGCGAGGCGCACGGCGCGATCTGAACATCCAGCACATGGGAGTGCGATGCTCTCCTGAAGAAGACCCTCCTGAAGAAGACCCCCAGTGGGAAGCAGCCGCTGCAAGGCTGAGCTGCACTCTGCAAGCTGGCCTGCCTGGTGCTCTGCTAGAGGAGGAGGAGGAGGAGGAGGAGGAGGAGGAGGAGGAGGAGGAGGAGGAGGAAGCCAGGGGAGGATGGGAGGAAGGGTGGTGGTGGTGGTGGTGGTGGTGGAGCAGGATTGAAGGGGGGAGGAGGGAAGTCGTTTCCTGTTCCCTTAAGACCCACACTCAGTTGTGCATTCTTGCAAAGTTCAAGTCAGATCTTGTGTGTGTGCATGTGCATGTGTTGCATTGTATGTGTGTGTGTGTGTGTGTGTGTGTGTGTGTGTGTGTGTGTGTGTGTGTGTGTGTGTTTCTGCCCCTCCTGAAGTTGATGCATTGTTTTGATGTGTGTGTGTGTGTGTGTTTTAATTCACAGCTGCTGATCCATGAAGTGAGTCTGTTGTTGTCCTATCCAGTGTCCACGTGATGGTTTGTAAATGTGGGATGAAGAATGAGGCGAATAGAGACAAATGTAGAAATGTGTATATTTAATTTCAGAAGATTTTAATCATATGAAACACAAATGTCCCAAATTATGAAGGAACCCTCCAGTCACATCCATCACATGCACGGAACAACTCACGCAGATCAGATAAAACGCCAACGCTGCATTTCATACAAAGAGGTGCTTCACTCAGACTGACCTTGGCTTAAACAAATAAATGTATTTGTGTTCTTTAGTGAGTGTTACTATCTCTCTACTTCCGACTGTTTTACATTGAAGTCAAAATATCCCGGATCCTGGTGCAGCCATCTTGGACTTCTGGTGTAAATTTTGGAGCCAGCTGGCGCAGAGGCGGAGCCAAGGTATCGATAGCATCAAATAAGTCATTCAAACCAAACGTAGCAGAAACATGAACACGTGAAATAAACATCTGTGTGATAAGAACCATCTAAAATGACAGAAATCCTGTTAAAACTAATGAGGGGGTTTATGACCTTTACTACAGCTAGCCACCAGGGGGCGATAAAGACAATTTGCTCTCACTCCTGGGAGTCAGCCTACGAACCTAAAACTGAAGAGTTACGTTGAGCTCTTGTAAACAGTCTATTTTATGTGTAGCATGTTTTCCTAATACCGTATTGATTGTGTTGCCGCTGGTCGATGGCGCTAACGACAGCGTCTTCATACCAGGAGCTCAGAAACCCAGAGGCAACATCTCAGATTAAAGCAAAATGGGGAAACACTCGCTGCTTCTTCTGCTGCAGTCTCAGTCCACGCTGCAATTTCACCGATTTACCAACGCGCCATCGACTTTTATTGAGTTCAATAACGATGCAGAGTGGTCGATTTAAAACGTCAAACTCAAAGCCAGCGTGTGCAGAACGTGAGAATCTCAGATTGTTAGGGTTGTCCAGTGATGGTGAACAACAAGACACAGTTATACATGTGTATTTTATAACCTTATATAATATGTGCTTGTACGTACTGTGCGTTTTCCTCCAGGAACCCCCCCCCCCCATGAGGATACACCTGGCCTGCTTGTATCTACCTGCGCTTTTAATTGAGGTGAAAGTGTTGAATCCAGTAATGAGGAAAAATTATGTCGAATCAATTCTCACAAATTTGCCCATAATTCATTTCTGATTTAATTTCCTTGCTTTTACATTTAGTATTAGATGAACATAAACACAAACAGAATTTGTTTATGTAGCTTTGCGTTAAATAACACATTGTCGTGCCTGTTTGTCGTTAGATATTTGGAGTGTGTTCCATGCAACACATGTCAATAACCACACGTACTGTGACATGTAGAGTTTTCACACCAGACGCTTTGTGCATACTGAGTGAGATTCCTCCATGTGCTCCTCCGTGACAGATCAGGGCTGCGAAGTAGCCACAAGAATCTAAAAATAAATACACACTCAGACGAGCCGCCACGTTACAACCCGAATCACACATTAACTGCCCACACTGGGAATTAATGAACAGCATTTATGAAGTCTGACTTTTAATCCAAAATGGCTGAATGGGGAGAGGCAGTCTGAATCGAGTGAGATAAAAGTTGTAATCCAAATGCCTCAGGCATCTGGTCGGGTAATTAAAAAAAAAAGTTTGAAAAATCTATTAATAAACCTTTAATTAAAAACTACATTTTTAATATCTCAAGACCTTTTCAATTGACATTTCTAACAGGATTTGGTTGCCGCCTAAAGCGCTTACCACTCGAGTGTGGCTGCAATACAATACATGGAAGAGAACAGCTCATTTAACAGATTTCAATATTAACATGGTTGCATTGTACAGAGGGTTGTAAACATGAACAACACGTGTGAGGCTGCGCTGACGCTGTCATGTGTGTGTCTCTGTGACCACGAACAACACAACATTAGGGTTTGTTTCAGTCTACAATGACGATTCACTTAAACCCAAACACAATGAATGAAAGGCAGATACCTCAGCCGAGGCCCAGCAGCCCCGAGTCGAGCTGCACCATAGTACAAAAAACTCATAGATATCAATCCCTTAATTAGAGCAAAGATTAATTCAGTATTCCAGATCAGATATTCCCGAAAACGTTTCCCATATCTTAATGTCTAAAAGAGTGGAAGAGACATGATGGAGCTTCTTCTAGATGATGGCTCTGTGTTTGTGAGTAGCTTTTAAAGATTTACATCAGGACCCGGAAGGTATTCACAGATGAAATAACTCAAGAAGAAAAGATCCCCGGCTCGGGAGCCATTTTCTGACATGAGATCAGGAAAACATCTGGAAAATTGGGTCTGGACAATTTTTGGAGTTGGTCTTTCACATGTGAGGGACGCAGGAGGAGACAGTTTCGAGTCGGACGCCTTCACAACAACGGAGGAAATGTCCGGAACGTTCAGACGAGAGGAGGAGCCTGAGCAGAGTGGCAGGAGGCAAGAAGGCAACGTTTGAATCCCACTGTGGAAATCACAGTTCTGCTCTTGACCTCGACCTCTGGACCTCTTCATGAAAAGGTCTCACATTTGCGTTCTTTCATAAAACCCTTCTGGAAAATGTCCAGCGTTCAGTGAACAGAAACATGCTCGGCAGGAAGTGTAATTGCGTCTGTGTTACGTTTTATATTCACATAACCAGGAGATGTTGTGAACTTACATGTTTGATAAGTCGTAAAATACCTCGAACTGTAAAACGTTCACGATAAATCCCGTCTGTGGTGATGCCCAACGTGTGTTTTAAATATATTTGATAATAATCAACTTTATTTAAGGGGCTCTTTTCTTGGCAAAGTAACAATGAGCTTAACAGAAATAGAAAAAGAAAAGGAAATTAAAAGAGCAGCAATTAAAAGGAGAGTTGTCTCAGCACGTTGATTCACATAAACTGTTCGTTGCTTCAGGACACAGAGTTAAAAACAAAACAAAAGCACCATCACAAACACGGTGGAATCTTGTCACAACATAATTTGAGGTTCAAACTCGTCTGTTGCTGCTTTAGTTTCAACTCTTAATCGTTTGAAAGCTGATCAGTCGGGTTCTGAACTGAGCTGTTGTCTCCTCCTAACTGAGTCCAGTTGAACCGGCTCAGATCCCAGCTCACATCTGAAGAACGCCGCTCAGCCCATTAACGCTGTTTTACAAGTTAATCACTGATGATCTCTGACTGAACGGACCACAGCTTTGTGTTTCCTCCTCTGACCTTCATCGCCAAATGTGCGTTTTGTCCTTTCTTTGCAGCAGGTTGAGTTCAGTAAGTGACAGAATCAACAATGTGAGGTTGAACCTTTACTTTGCCGCTGATAATTAGTGAATCTCCACAGTCTGTGTTCTGTGTGAGAAAATGTTCCTAATTGACGACTTCACTACTTTTCTAAATTCAAGTTTTGTTCCTTTTCATATCAACGCTTTTTATTTTACCCTCAGGGACAATAAAGTTGAATAGAATTGAATCGCACTGAACGGGAGAAACCAAAAAGCACCAGGAGAGTTCTCAGTGTTGGCTCCTGCTTGTTTCCAGCCGCCGCCATTTGTTAAATGCAGCAAACGCACCAAGGATGAGGAAGGAGAAGGTGCTTTTAGTTGTGAAACAGCAACGTGAGGGAGAGAAAACACTTGTGGATGAGAATGGAAATGGGTCAGGACACATATAGACACTCTGCTTCTGCTGGGTTCCCTCTTGGTGTTACTATGGTAACATTCCCTATCTCCCTACGTTCCTACCTGCCTGCCTGTAGCGCACAAACTACACACCCGTGGCAGCCGTGCTACAGGTTTTGCACCTGAACGCACCGACGCCGCTCCCGCTGGAGAGATCCCGGGAACACGTCTTATCCTGTTTCACAGCCGAGCGTGAAAACAGAAAGTTGTAGCCGTGTTTGATGTGCCTGCTGCCGGTGTAAACAATCACACTCATTTGCCTTTTTTCTCTTTCTGAGAGGGAACAAGCGCCGACACGCAGGAGGTTTGTGATATTCCGAAGCTGCGAGGGAAGAGTTTGATAGTGTTATTAATAAAAGCAGCTCGCCGGTGATTGACAAGCAGATGATGAAACGGCAGATCTGCTAAAAATAGAGCGGAGCTTCAGAGGGGAACACAATGTGGAGCCGGGAAATAATACATAAATAAATAAATAAATAAATAAATAACCCCCGTGTATTCTGCTGAGTAAAAACTAAAGTAGCCGGATGCTTCTCCTGTGTCACCGCGGCCCGGCGTCACGTGGACGAGTCAGAACTCACTAACCGAGCCGTGAACACCGGGAAGTGTGTGTCCTCTATTTTGAGAACACAACTGTTTTTTTTCCAAATATGGATGAAATAAACCCCGGATGCCGGAGAAGCAACTTCTATGGTAGAATCTCATTAGCATCGTAATAGCTTCCAGGCTCATTTGCATTTTGCCGCGAGTGATTTTTTTCTCTCCCTCTCTCCCTCTCACTCTCTCTTTCTCTCTTTTCCTCATTGCTGCTGGATGGAATAATAATAATAAACGCAAAAAAAAGAAGTAAAAACTTTGAAGCGCCATATTTTTATTTCATTATTTAAGTTAAACAAATTGTAATTGAAAAGCACTTTTCAATTATGCTATTTCCTCACACTGGTGATAGATGAGTCGCACAGTCGTGTCGAGCAATTATGGGAAGACACACAAAACTAAAAACGAATATTTGCACGCAGGGATGACAAATTAATGTAAATAGATTAATACAGGAAGTGGAGGCATTTAGCTCCACTTCAGGAAAAAGGGCTGTGTGCGCAGAGGTGGAGTTTAAAATCACGTTTGCACCAATAAACTAAACTCCGGTGGTGAAGTGACTCCAAGTGAAGCCATTACCGAGCGTGTGGTTCCAAACCTGGAGGAAACGATGGGAGAGCTTCCAGGGCTGGTTAAATTACACACTTCCAAGTTCAGAAAAATGCCAATTTACATATTTAAAGTGATTAACCAGGCTTTTGTGAGAACCTGCAGATGAACAAGGTGGCTACACACGTCCACGTCTGAGACACACACTCACACAAACACACACAGACACACACACAGCGGCTTGTTAGACAACCACACTGCTCTTTCTCTGGAGCTGGAGCTGGATTTTTTTGCAGCAAAAGCAGCCCAGCGAGCAAAGAGTTAATATTTTCAACCAGTTCTGCCTCTGACACACACACACACACACACACGAGAGAGAGCACACACACACACACACACACACACACACACACACACACACACACACACACACAGACAGACACACACAAACATACACACATAAGAGAGCGCACACACACATAAGAGAGTGCACACACACACACACACACTCATACACAGACACACACACACACACACACACACACACACACATGCAGACGCACACACACACACACGCTCGTATCCCCACAACCCATCACCCCTGATCACACTCAGACTCACGCACACACTCCTACACACGCGCACACTCCTACACACGCGCACAAATTCACGGACACACACACACACACATGCACACACACAAACCCATAATTCCCAACACCCTCCACCCCCCACCCCCCTCTCCCTCCTCACCCACCGCCTCCTCCTGCCTCCCTGGGCTCACCCTTCCCCCCCTCCTCCTCCTCCTCCTCCTCCTCCTCTCCTTCACCACCACCACCTCCTCCTCCATTCCCCATCTCTGCCTCCCCCCCCCCTCACCACTACCACCACCTCCACCCCTTCCTCCCTCCCACCACCTCCTCCTCCTCCTCCTCTTCCTCCTCCTCCACCACCACCGCCCCCCCCAGGTCAGTTAATAAGCGAGCCTGAGCCTGTGCCTCAGCTCGGCTGTCTGGAGGACATGCAGAGCAGTGTCTCCTGGGAACTGGCTCATGCAGAATGCTGCTCCGCCGAGAGAATGGAATTTTACCCTTGCTGGGACTCCCAGCCGCACAGCGCAGCAGGAAACCTGACAGACACACACACACATGCATACAAACACACACACACACACACAAGCATGGAAGCCAACACGTGCTGCAAATCTGCACACAAACATCCTCACACACACACACACACAGTGCTCCCAAGAGTGTGTTTCCTGAGATGCTTTCCATCCCTTCAAGCAAAGTGACCACTACCTAAGAGAAAAGGAAAAAAAAAAACACTTATTTCCCCCTGAATCATCAAGAAGCCATCATTAACGTAATGGTGACACAGTCTCCGGGGACACGTTGTGTAGCTGGGGATCCGTCTCACTCCTGCAGATGTAAACAGGCCGAGGACGAAGGGACGTCAGCGCTCACGCTCGCCGCTAATGAGTCGCCCCGCAGATTTGGAAACAGTGGCTTTTCCACACTTCTGTCTTAACTTCAAGTACTGAGAGAGTCACCCCCTTCCTCCTCCTCCTCCTCCTCCTCCCCCTCCTCCTCCATTCCTCCTCGAACCCACAGCTCCATCTATCGGTGTCCCTGCTGCACGCTGGAGGCTGCAGGCGATGGAGAACCAGGGGAAAGGATCGGTTCGGATGCGGTGATCACCTTTCCGACGAGCAGGCAACTGTTCCATGTGAATTAAAGAGAGTTGGTCGTAAACAAGTTCTTCTGTAGATGAGCAGAGTGGGTGAAAACACGTTTGCAGCATAAGGAGAATAAGCAGAAGCAGAGGGACACAGAGGACTGAATGTTTTCTCTTGGTGACCTTTAACCTTTCATTTGGTTTTGCACATTAAACGTTTTTTGTGCCATTCACAATAACTGTGATGGTGACACATTCAGATTTAGAGACTGGGTTTCAGGACTGAATGCCAGAGGTCTGATGACTCAGCGATGCTCCAACGGGGTTGTGTAGAATGAACAGAAACAACACCGAGCGCCCACATGTTCACAGAGTCCAGGCGCAGCAGAGCAATGTGATCAAACTATCCATTAGGGGTGGGAATTGGCAAAAATGTGACGATTCAATAGTATTGCGATATTTGGGCCACGATTCAAAAGTATTGTGATTCTGCGATATATTGCGATACTGCAAGTATTGCGATTTGATTCTGCGATATATTGCGATTCATGTCCCCCATATTATTCAAAGGCATTACAAAAAATGAGGAAAATAAGACTGCTCAACTCACTTCAAATGTCACATTTAATTATGTGAACAACATTGTCTTCTACACATTAACTGAAGTGCAAAAACTTTGTCCTTGAACATTCAGGACACAGGACCTTTGTAATTATTTTTTGAATAGGAGACCTCTCACATGAACACTGAGCTCCCAGCACATAACTTACAATTATTTAAATACAATACAGTAACATCAAGCAGACATAATAGAGTAACATGTACCTGAGAATAATCTTATAAATAAGAGTAACCTAGAGCTTCAATCAAATTGAGAAAAATAAACAAATGTGTACTACTAGAGTCCAGTCCAGTTGGCTGCAAGGTCATGACCCAAAATGTTAAATTAATTTGGGAATATTGTCATTTTTGTTCAGAAAAAGGAGTTGGTCAACATGCTCAGATGTTAAAGTGCTCCTCTGGGCCGTTACTATATCTACTGCAGTGGAGAACATCCTTTCAGCATACACACTGGGTATCTTTTGAACTCTGAAACTCTCCTCGTCATATAATTGTTAAAAAAAAAAAATTGCAATACTTTGTGCTACAGTATTGATATAATCGCGGGCGCAAAATATCGCGATACTGAACAGAATCGATTTTTTTCCCCCACCACTACTATCCATAGAATCACAGAAGGTGAAGGGTTGAGCCCAGTATTAGCGATGGTGACGTTTTGTGTCTTCTTGATGAGATTTAGCTGAGGGGGTCCAATCCCATTTTCCGGGCGGTCTCGGCCTGTGAGGATCCGGAGTGAGGGGCAGATCCCTCCACGTGTAGATTACCCTCAGTGTTCCAGTGGGATTAGCAGTCACACAGATTGTAAACCGGTGTCGCTGCAGGAATCGGCTTTGTTCAGGGACGAGACCCCCGGCTCGGGTTCTCGCTGTTAAACACAAAATGTGGGAGAGCTTGGCTGGCAGGGCACATTTGACTAACAGGCAATTACAAGCTGTGCTCAGTGCGGTTTGGACTCAATGATACACACGACAATTCTATTTCATTTCGCTCGGCACCTTCTCGCCACAACAAGGAAATATTATCCACAGAAATCATATTCATGAGGGAGGTGATGGGAGGTTTAATGTGGAGACACACACAGCCTAATTGTAAATGAGATTTTTTTTTTTTTTTGGGACTAAATGTTATTCTCCTCCCCCACATGGACCAGGACAGCGGTGGAAAAACAGAGGAAACGGTTCAGTAGGAAAAAATACAAAATGTAGCTACACACACATACACACAAACACGTACACACACATTTACACACATAACACAACCCCAGCCTTCACTGAGGGCCCCTCCGTGAGAGGCTGGAGCCACGGCACCAAAACATTTCAAATAACAACACCGACACTTTCCACACGAAATGTTCCCGCACTCTTTTTTTTCCATTGTAAATATTTTCCCTCGGCAACGTTTGTCAGGAACACGCACGCTGAGGTTATCATCATAATTATGATTTCCCCCCCCTCACCCCCTGCCCCCCCGCCTGTCTCAGCTCAGGCTGTTTGTAGTGGGGCGAGCCGAGGCAGCAGCAGCTCTCTCTCTCTCTTTGGGATTTAGCCTTTCAAAAAGTCCTCGTCGGATTTCGCGGCGCAGACGTATACTTCTGCTGCTGCCTGCCGCCCCCACAGCTCTGCTCCCCCATCACCAGCAGCACCTCCACCACATCTCCCCATCCCTCCAACCACCACCCCTCCTCCTCCTCCTCCTCACGCACCTCTTCCCCCTTCTCCTAGCTCGGCTCACTCAGCTGCAGATGTTTTGGATCTGTTTTCTCAGAGAGGAAGCTGCGCCAAGTGCCGACGAAATGACCCTCGGTCGTCTCCTGCAGCCGCTGGTGGTGCCGGCCAACGGATGGCGAGCTAGACGCTACCGTGAATGGCGGCCAACATTCCTCAGACAGCGGGAGGTCATGTGGAGGGAAGCCCCCAATGGCTGCCAATGCAGAACCTGGGCACCGGTGGGCGAAATTCGAGAGAATCTTTACAAGGGGTTATTGGTGATTAGAGCGAGCAGCATAACAAGCGGCCTCACAAACATTAATGGGCTCCATCACTGTGGTGGTTTGCTCGTGTGTTTGTGTGTTTGTGGGTTTCACTCGACAATGTGTCAAACATTTACTGATGGGATTTCAGCTTCGGTTTGGCTGCACCAGGTCCAGCTCATTAGCTTCACTCTGTGCCACGGCCTCTCAGCAACTCAGGTGCAAAACTTTTCTATCTCACACGCACACACAGACACACACATACACACACACACACACACACATACAGAAGACAGGAAATTGTTATTGTGCTCCTAACAGGGGATGAAGCTCCCCGGGCTCCAGATCCCCACAGCACATTTCCCAGTTTTCTTAAGTGTTTATTGTTCAGTGACAATTATTCCGAGTGTTGATTAAGCTCTTGTGAAGTGGATGAAGCTGGAAAAACTGTTCCGAACGATCTGAAAAACCTGAATTAACTCTGATGACGAGTGAATTTCAGAAAATATCGGAAAAGCAACGAGTCTGAGGAGCAGATGAGATCCCAAATTGTTTTTATTCCAATTATTAGCATCAAAATAGTGTTGGTTTCTTTATTAGCTGATCCATTTTATCCGTGTTCATTGATTCAACGTCTGTTCTTCAGACTCATTCACCATCTCAATGACTAATGAAAAGAAAGGATTATCAGAATCCAGACTTATTTAACGTTTTCTCTTATTGGCATCTGAATAACGTTCCTCCGTGAATCATCTGCACTGTTCTAACGATCTACATTCGCCCAAAAAACAATCCGCCATCAAAACCAATCACCATCTGGCGTCGGTGTAACTAACCATAAAAAAGAAAAGTAACAAATTAAGAAACATAAGCTCAGAATCAAAACCTCCCCCAAAAATCTGAATGTGACTGTTGCATTTTTCCATGTTTTGCCTTAATTTTTAACAAATCATTTTGTTTGAGATATTTCCTGTGCAGCACGTTGACAGACGCAGAGCGAACAGGTACAGAGAGAAGGATGACAGGAGCTAACGATGTGGAGGAGGTGGACAGACAACAACAGGCTGGATTCTATCTATCTATTTCCAATATTTTACTCAGCTGTTTAAAGGCCCCAGAACAATAATAATAACAATAATAATAATAAGAATGTACTTTTTAAGAACAAGATAACTGTATCTTTCTTGCATTATGTGAATCGATGTTTGGAGCAGATTTCAATCAGGAAACATCACAGTTCTTCTATGAGTCAGGTAACATCCACGTGTGTATTATTAGTTTGCTCAGTTTACTGTCCATCACATCCACCGTTTTTCCGTTAATCGCTGTGTTTTGCCTTTTTATCGATCAATAACATCTGTTTCGTGCAGAATTGATCAATAATCACGTGTGTCCGATATTCTTGTGCATGGATACATGTCTGTTCCACATCTTTAACCAGCAGCAGCGTCTGTGGAGGACACGGCTGATGGGAGACCAAACTTGATGTTCAGGAGAGAAAGAAAGAAAAATAGCTGGCTGTGCTGCTACCATCCCCCATCTCGTAGGCATGGCAGCAGCCTCGCACACAAGCCCTGCACACACACACACACACACACAGGCTTGCTCATGGACACACACACACACACAATCGCTCACGGACACACATACACTGAAATACACAAGCATACAAAGCACACGCACACAAACACACACACACACACACACAGCCCATCTCTCTGTGCTACCTGACGTGAGGCACAGAGAATATTCCAGATACCACACAACACAATGAACGCTCCTCCGCTCGTCGCACAACACAGAGAATCACGCCGCAACCATCCTGATTCAAATTAAATCCACGCATGTATTTTAAAGCCCCTCTATTTAGTCTCAAGGATCAATTTTCAAACCGCTGGAGAGTAAAAAAAAATAAAGGAAAAGAAAAGAAAGAGAGGGAGAAGGGAGGAGAGGGGTCAGGGGGGGAAAAGTTTTGAGGGGTTTTTAGTGCTGAATAAGTAAAGTGTTTTTAAGAGGCAGACTGGAGCAGCGACTGATGGCGGAGAGCAGCTGTGGTGACCTGTGGTGGTCCTGCCGTTCTGCCCCCCCCCCCACTCACCTTTATAATACAACGCACACAGCAGCTCAGGGATGAGTCATTTTAAAAGCTCAAGGAGATTTGAGGAGATTTTTTTCTCTTCAATTTAAAAAAAAAAAATGTTTTGAGCACAAGTGTACTCTTTCAGAGATTTTATCCAGAATTCATATCGTTCTTTTCCATGACGTGAAACAACTATAATGAGGTTTAGAGGCAGATTCAGTTTCACCAGTGTTTTACTGAGACTAAGTCAGACTGTTAGAATTCAGACCAACAGAACTTACTGGAAATTATTATATAAACACAAAGAATTGGCCTAAATATTGGCTTCGCAATTCTGTTCCTCCCTAACATTAGTATCGATTGGGCTCCACCACAAATATTGGCTGAATATTGGTTGTACAACTCAGAAAACAACCTTACTACTTTCGCCTCTTTCGATTAATATTGTTTCCTTTTTGTTCTTACAACTTTTATTGCTACGAGAGACTGGATTACATGACAGGAGAACAAACATATCCAAAAGTTTACAACTATGACTACTCAGGTTTTGAACTTGTGTTTTCTGCTGCTGAGTGCGTGTGTTTCCTCAGGTGCTCTGGATTCCTCCCAACCTCCAGTAACATGCAGGTCAGCTGACCTCTAACAGGCCACAGGCTTGTGTGTACTGATGCAATATGAAGCCTGCAATGTATAAAGTACAAAGTATAATACCATGCACACATATGTGGGCAATACTTTGCTTTGAGTTTCCATATTTACCATTTATAAGCAGTTTATTCACACTATAATGTTGGTTAAAGCAGATGTAAGTGTTTTTAATGTATGTGTGAACTATGTGTGAGGCTGGTGGGTAAAACAATAATAACTACAGCAGCTAAACATGGTTGTAATAATGTAAAAGGAAATATATAGCTGCACATCGATGATCTCTTGGACAATGATTTTTGTTTACTGCTTATATATGTTAAATATAGAAGAAATAACTGCCCATATTATATTTTACAGCATGTCATCTTTTAAAGGTCAACAAAATATGATATTTATTTCCGTGTAGATGTGAAATGTGCTAAATAGCCCATATGACATGTAATCTATATTATCTACATTAAATGATAATATGTAGAATATCATTATATGCTGTTTTATACTTTTGACCTCCAGTACAAATTTACATGTGTTGAGCGTTTTACATTTGCATTTTCAACCAATGCAAAACCGAGTAATTCATATTAATAGCAATCAAAGAACAGTAGATAAAATTCTGTAAGAATACTTGTGAGCACATGTACCAGGATATTGTACATGTAATTTTGTATTTTTTACATTGTTTCATAACTAAACAATCCTGAAGAGTCCATACACATATATAATGTACAGTTTATAATGTATTTGTATTTATATATATTTTCTCTACGACCAATGTGATATGTAAAATGAGAGAGAAAACTGCAGGATGTTTCTGAGCAGACTGTCTTCTCACCATTTGTCAATATTATTCATCATTCAGACTTATTAAGTGTCTGCAGCCAAATGGACCCACACACATCACGGTTCACTGCTTATTTCATCCCCAGTGTTTCCTCTGCCAGGTTCAGCCAGTGTCCTTGTATCATCCACAACAATTCTTCTTTTTCTGAGGCTTTGTGTGATCGGCGTCGTCCCAAACCCGATCAATAGTGCTTCAGAAATTACAGCTTCGGACTGGACGCTATCTGGAGGCCTGCTTATTACTGGACTTTGCATGGCGTTGACTTGGTCTGCTGGGCTCCGGTCTTACCAGCAACCAGGTGCAACATGGGAATAGATGTGTGTTTGAACAGGAGCCCAAAAGCTTCTGGCAACTTCAATCCAAATCAATGCTCGGACCAGGGCTGCATATCCATTGTTTCCCCTGAAAAAAAAAAGAAAAAGCCTTTCTTTCTTATTTCTCAGAATTTCCTGACTTCGACTTCGTTTTCCCCCCAAAACTAAATTCAGCCTGAAAAAAAAAGAGCAGAACTCAGAGTTGTGTCTTTTTTTTCAAGACTGTGGGAGGTTTGGGTTGTCGGGGTGAGGAGAGTGAGGAAGGGATTTCTTTAATGAGCTTTATAGAGCAGGTAGAGCCACGTTAAAATGAGAGGAAACACACACAGACCCCCCCCCCTCTCCCAAAATATGAATACCAGAAAGATGCAAATGTTCTCAACAGTGAATTTATTATTCTGAATATGTTCAGAAACAAAAGGCTCTGGAAAACAGAGGGGAGTGAAAGTGAACTGCTCCCCTCCGCTCCGCGCTGCCTAAAAAAAATAAAAACGGAGACGGGGAGGAGGAGAGGATGGGAGAGAGAGAGAGAGAGAGAGAGAGAGAGAGAGAGAGAGAGAGCGAGAGAGAGATGGAGAGGGAGGTGTATGAAACAAGAGGTAGAGAGAGAGAGAGAGAGAGAGAGAGAGAGAGAGAGAGAGAGAGAGAGAGAGAGAGAGAGAGAGAGAGAGAGAGAGAGAAATCCTGGGCCCTGTTTCTTCTCCTTTTTTTTTTTAAGCAATGGCATCCTGTGTTCTTGGATGTGTCGTTGCCATGGCAACTGTAACTTGGTGACCTCGTTATTTCTGCCTAATCCCGCACTGAAATTATGGTTGCTCCACCCTTTTGCCTGGCTGCCCTGATAACATAATCATTGCAAATGAGGCAGGGGAACGAAGAAGAGGAGGAAGAAGAAGAAAAAAAATACACATTTGGCACAGTTTTTTTTAAACAAGATCACCACAGGCTCCTGTTTTATATATATATATTATATATATACACTGTATATGCATTTGCCAGTGTACAGCTACAGCTACAGCTTAGTGTTTTTACAGTATTGCTACAACAGCTAATGACAGGGCAGAGTAATTAAAATATGCACTTAGCAATAATCAGCAGTGAGCGGTTAATAAACTGCATTGATTTCAGATCATTCATGAGTTTATTAGAGTGGAGTCGGCGCCAAAAGCTTCAATTCACAAAGTTTGGGAGACGTCGGCCTCTAAATGAAGACCAGACCAAACTAAATCTACTGTACTACACACGTGCACACGCACACAACAGCACATAAACACCTGAATTATTGATTTCAGTGTTTGATTAGATTTACTTATTGGCCGGGGCATGAGAAGCACTCTGAAAAATTGATGGAAATTTTTGAGATAAACATGCAAACTAATAAGAAATCCTCAGTCATTCCTATTCAATAATTCACTGAATTTACATATTATTATTGGCATATCTCATTACTCTGGACCAAGACACACTTATATATTCCAAAATTGTATTAGTTGGGTATTCTGTTGCATAAATTAACATGAATAATGAAGGACGAGAGCTCCTTTAATGTCACGAGTCAAAGAAACGCCTCATTTAGGAAAATAAAAGAAAAAATGCCTTTGTGCGGTCAAACAGGCCAAAGAGTCGAGAACAAGTGAAATGTTTAAGTGTGTTTTACTGAAGCTGCGACTAAAAATACAGTCTCACGTGTCTGAGTAGCTGCTGCTCGGCATCATCGTGTTTTCATCTACGATCTTTCACTGCTTCAGTCAAAGTTAAAAGGTTTTCATTATCTTATACGTTACCAAACCACTATAAACAAAATTATTTTGTCACATGAAATATTTCAGGACTTGATTTATTCGTTATTGTATTATGATGTTGCCTCTTTGTTTTAAATAAGAGGTGCATTGTGTTATATATATACAACAAACATGTTCATGAGCCTCTAATATGCAACATAACTATACAGTACAAGAGCTAACACCTTAAAAATCCACAGGTCAGAATGATAATTCAAGTTATAATATTTTCAAATACTCATTTACAGGTTGAAAAACCTTTTTAAAGCCATGTGAGGACAAAGATGTCTCATATTACATGAGGCCATTGATACTTTATAATACCAGATCAATAGATATCTTCATTTTATTCATAACAATCGAAAACATTTATTTTATCTGTTGTTAAATCTTGACGATTGAAATCCCTACTTAATAAATGTGTTTGTACAAATATATTTATAACCACATCTAAAAAAAAGTCCCAGACAAAAATCCTTTTACTCCTGTTTGGGAAAGTTTCACTCAAATCCACAGAGCCCTGTCGGTTTAAAAAGTGACTTTGCATATTTCTAAAAAAATTTAAATATATTTGAGACTCACTTTTAAAGGTTAAGTCGGAAAAAGGTTGAATTCAGGCCGAGTGTGACAGACACAGGCTGGAGAAGCTGGAAAGATATCGAGAGGTGAACTTACATGTTGTTGATTTTCGTCTTTTCGTTAGATCAGCAGTATCAATCCTTCAACCTGTTCTTAAAATATATATATTTTTGAATATCAAATTAGGTTTCACATATGTGCTAACACGATTTCTCCATTTATAATATGATAGAATAGAATATGATGATAATAAAACCCCTAATTTACAGTGGACGTCTCAGATTACACTCTGAGTAATAAACCTCCATTACTGTAGCAAACCTCTGCTTTTATTATCTGCTCCATGTTCCAAATATCTGTATTTTCACACTTTTCACACATTATTCTTTTAATGCAACTGTAAATACTGCATCCTGAACAGGACTGGTCAAATTAAAGTGTGGACACTGTATTATATTAACATTATCTATAATTTAAAGAAGGTGCAGAGCGCATCATTACGGGGTTTTCGGACTATGCAGCCATGCGATACATACAGTAAGTGAATGTTAATTTAAAAAAAAGAATATTGTAAAACATGTCGCCTATGTAATATTCTTATTATGTCTCGCTGCTGTTTCTACTTTGTTCTACGTCGGACCCGGCTGAACCTGGCTTGGTGGTCCTCGGTAAAACAAAGGCAGTAAAGACCGGGTGGTGCTGCCGCCACGTCAGCTCCACCTGAACCCGCAGGAATCCAGCTCCTCGGACGTATCTGCAGATAATAAATGTTCACGATGCTCCGACTCTCGCTAAAATACAGATTCTGGCTTTATTTCTTAAAGACATTTGCAATATTCTGTTGTCAGTCACCACCACAGCTGCAGGAGAACCGGCGATGGGCTGAGTCTGCAGGGCCGGGGTCCGTTGCAGGGTCTTGCATCAGAGTCAGGTCACACACCGCTGGTTTGTTTTAGTCGGAGAAGTGAAAGTGACATTTTAACGAGTCCAAGCTGAATTTCAGACGTCTCCAATTTATTACGATATAGGACTGACAGCATTTTAGATACGGGCTGTGTCAGCTGGTATTATTTCAGTGTTTAGTAATGACCAATATGTCACATTGTAATCTAATCTGTCTGTTGTATCTTACGGTGAGTACACAAATATTATTCATAGATGTTCTTAACCTTTTAGTTATGGAAGGGCCATGTCAGCCCGTTGCCTCTCGGGCCAGAAATAGATCAGCGTTAATATCCGACTGGATGAATGAATATTATTGTCCAATATGAACAATTACCTGCAGAATCAATTATATTCAGCTGTACTCTGTGCACATTTTCAAATACTAGCATGCTAACCCTATAGATCATGTTTAAATGAATAGCTACATGCTAAACTTAAATATGTTGGCGTAGTCATTGTAAGCATATTGTTTTGCAGATGTTAGCATGTAGCTCAAAGATGCTAGAGTTGATTTAGACCCACTTAAAGCTATACAAAATCATAAACTATTATAAAAAAATCTTGATTCCTGATTCAATTTCAGCTTTTTTTGCTGGTTTTTGGTTTTCATTCTTCTATATTGGTATTGCCATTGTAAGCACGTTGTTATGCACATGTTAGCATGTAGCTCAAAGATGCTAGTGTGGCTTTGGACTAAATCTAAAGCAATGAGAATCACTAAACTTAGGAGATGTAATCATGATTCATAATCTTTACTGTAGGTTTGACTGGCCACAGCATTTGGGTTCATAATATCTAACATTGTCTTATATTGAAATATATATTTGACAAATCCGAAGTAGAGACATATAGAATTTGATTAATAACCCATCTGCTGTTGTTGTTATATCATTATCAATCACTAATAAATTCCAGACTTTTATGATAGTAATTGTAAGAAATGTCTCACATTAGATGTAAAATCAATTTTTAATCGCTGCACACATTTGTTGTGAACGTTATTCTTTTTCGTAAAGTTTTTAAAAAGTAGCAATCGACATTTTTGGAAACAGCTTCTTAATTATTTGTGAAAAAAGGAAAAAAAAGTAAAACTTCTGTTGGAGACTTAATATGTTTCTGATTCCGCCCCCCCACCCCACCCACCTAACACCCCCTCCCTCCCCCCATCTCTGACTGAACTTAGACCCCAGATGTAAATGAGAAACAGATGTGTAGGAGGGTGCGTGGAGTCGGGATGGGGGGGGGGATGCCGAGGAGACCTTATTTCCACAAAGACCTGAGAGAACCAGCAAAATCTCCAAACTGGGAACTCTGCAGGAGACGCCTTCCCAGCAAGTCGACTGGGGAAAACAGAGACAGACGCACAGACAGAGAAACTGACATGTGGACAGATGTGTGTGCACAGCCAGACTGTGAGAGGAGCGTGTGCGTGTGCGTGTGTGTGTGTGAGAGGAGTGTGTGTGTGTGTGTGTGTGTGAGAGGAGTGTTTGCGTGTATGTATGTGTGTCTGGTGTGTGTGTGTGTGTGTGTGTGTGTGTGTGTGTGTGTGTGTGTGTTTGTGTGTGTGCATAATCCATCCTGAGAGAGAACTGCACGACTCCCAAGAGGCTTATCTTGGTTAGATCCTGTTGCTTGTATGGAAAACTCTCAATTCAGTCACATCGTTTGCCCAGTGTATAGTAACCCCCCCCCCTAACCAACACACACACACACGCAAACACACACACACACACACACACACGTTTGTACATCTATCTTAGTGAGGACCCTCACTGGCCACAAATGCCATTATTCCGCATTAATCCTAATCCTAAACTAAACCTTGTCGTAACCCCAACTCTAAACCCGAGTCTTCACCCTGAACCAGACAGAAACAGTGAGAAACAATGTCCTCACTTTCCCAAAAGGTCCTCAATCTGCAGGTTGGAGGTTCAAAATGGTCCTCACAAAGATATCTGTACAAGTAAAAACACACACACACAAACACACATTCAATCCCCCCCCCACCACCACCACCACCGCTGACCTGGATTTGACTGGCTGCTGCCTGCAGTATCCGCCCACATCTACTTTGACAGACTGGCTGTTGGATGTTCTCTCCGAGAGGCAAATAACTCTCATACTAATACACTTTATAAATGGAAACTCTGTTATTAGAACCAGAAGAAGTATTTTAGATAAATGGTAAAAGTAGCATGAGCGGTAAAACCAGTGGCTTTATTAAAAAGTGTAAGAAATGAGACTTTGAGGTATTAGTGCCTCCACCGGAGTGGCAGCAGCAGTAGGAGTAGTAACTGTAATATTGGACGAATAAGCTGTAGGAGTATTAAATAATATCAGAACTGATCTGTTAGTTTTCTTGTTGAATTTTTGACAGTTTCAGCTCTTATTGTCTTTTCTGGAGTTTTCATCCAAATCACATTGTTCTCATCATCATCTGTTTCCTCAATTGTCCTGAACATTTACATTTTTTAATACTTCTCATCTGCATGGACTGAAAACCAGAGAAATTATCTTTATTAATCTATATGTTTGGGCTATTTTGATATTCAATATAATATTTTTTTATTGATTTTGAAAACATTTGTTGTTGAGGTGTAAAACCAAAATCAATAAATTTAAATTCATGGTAATGTTGATGTGAGTATGTCGGAGCCATAAAACCCCTGCATTTCAATTTGTTTCAACCTTTTTTCAAACAGAAACATCATTTATATGCAGTTAAATCTATAGTTCTATGTAACCTTAATGCATCATAATGTACATTTTATTATTTTACATTCTTTACCTTCTATAATACTTAATCTGTGAAGTATCTGGTGAATATGGTTTTCAGACAGATGTACCTGTGTTGTGGAGTAGAAGTATGTTATATTAAAGTGAAAATACAACAATTCAAGTTTTCTTTATTACTCTTCTTATCACTGATCAGTGGCAGGAACAGCAGCATGTCTGAATACATAACTACCTATTAATTACAGAGACATGAATATTTATGTTCCCAGTTGGTTAACATGTATTTGAATTAAGTTACTCAACAGAAGTTGGACGACCTGCTGGGAGCCCGAAGGCTTCGATGTTCATCCACGGTGCAGAAACAACCTCGGAAAACACAAACGTCTAGAACCACGGTGCAGTAACAATGCTTTTACTCAGTGTATTCAGGGTGGAAGGGTTTGTGTGTGTGTGTGTGTGTGTGTGTGTCTGTGTGTGTGTGTGTGGGGGGGGGTCTCAGGGGAGAAGCTGTACACATCAGAACGTTGCTTCCTCGTTCCACGTACATCGAGGACGTCATTAAACATTACATTATCACATGTTGTGTAAAAGCAGCAGCTCACCTGCTTTGGTTAAACCTTCTAACGACTCGTCCCTCGGCTGAAAGACAAACGCTCCACCTGCTTTCTAATTGGCTGAAAAACAACCAGGGACACAAACCTGTGGGAGACGTCTATTGTCCCAGAAGAGACGAGATGAGACGAGGTGGGTCACGTGTGATGGCAGCCCTCCTCCACCCCCCCCCCACCCGTCCCATTCATCCCATCCCACCCCGGCTACCATCCCAATAACGAGCGATTACCTTTCAAGGTGGTCTGCCTTCATCCCTTCAGACAGAAGCATTTACATTGTACTGTATTGATATTTTGGGGCGTGACCCAGAGACACTTCAATAAAAGCAACAGTATAATAAACGTCCACTAATAGATCCCCTTATTAAATGTGTAGATCAATTTTAAGTCCGTCCAATAACTGGTGAATCGACTGGTTTAAGGTTGAATCAACGAGTTCCTCTGAAATAAAAACATTTTATTACCTCAACCAAGAAGATTCTGTTTGTTCTGCGTTTGTTGGTTTGATATTTAGCAGGATTTTGCAAAAACTACTGAACGGATTGTAAGGGAACTTGATGGAAGGATGAACTATGGGTCAGGAAAGAACCCATTCAATTATGTTGTGGATATAGATCAGATATTTCTTTTTATTACAATTACATTAACATTTTTCTTGGTTTCGCAGAGAATAATTCATGGATCTTGATCTAAAATAAAAAAACAGGCAACTTGAGGGGACAGATATCGATGAGTAGAAGTAATTTGGTGAAAATCCAGATAAAAATCCAGGAATCAAGTGAATTTAAATGTGGTTTCATAAGAAGACGGCTGGGCCTCGGTGGATGTGCACGCTCCACCGAGTGTCGTTCGAGCTTTATATATTGTCGCGGAGCCGAGGATCACGAGGTACAGAGGGTGCCTCTTTAATTGCAGGGTTGGTGGTTTAAGTGCCAGCGACTCCTGTTCACTTGTCAAAGAGCAAGACACCGAACCCCCAAATTGCCCCAGTGGCCCGACCGGCAGCGAGCATGACAGCTCTGCCCCACATGAGTGTGTGCTTTTCAGAATATAGCTTTAAAAATGATATACTGTATATATAAATTTATATATTTGAGACAAAACTTTGCAATTACGCAGCTGTAACAGCGTGAAGAAAAAGAAAGAATAAGAAACTGCAGGGTGGCGCAAAGATACTGCAAGTGCATGTGTAAATACATTATAAAACACATTCAAATGTAGTAATTATGTGTTTGGAGCATGTACATTAAATATCTTTAGTCTGTAAAGAGAAGCAGGTTTTGCTTCTTATGATTCCACTTCTCACAATTGGTTAAAAATCCTCCATAAAGCCAGCACCCATAGAAACAGTCCCTCTGGATGTTCAGTAAACTGTCAGATTCTCCAACTTCTGCTGCTGCACCTCCACTGAGCTCAGAGAGAACTGTGATGTACAGTATATACAGTCCAGGTTTGACAGAAACCTCGCTGTCAGCCTGTTGCTCCTGCGAAAGCGTTGTTGTTCCTGAGAGACCAGGAAAAAACACGTTCTCACACAACTCCAGTGTAATCACAAATCAAAACAAGCCAAAGACACCGGAGCCTCGGCCGTTTCCCGCCTGCGTGTGTGCGATTACATTCTGTGTTTTCTCTCTGCACCAGGATTTGTCAGCCTCTTCACTTTTTTCTTGCCTTTTTTCTCTTTTTGCGTTTCAGAAGGCTCCGTTATTGTGTGCATTGAAAGAATATCTGGAGCAGGTCTTCATCAGCCCATCATTTATTCATCGACATGGATTTTTCAAGCAGTGGCTCACCTCTCACTGAGCAGATGTTGAGAAGCATCTCGAGCCGCCTTGATCTTATGAGACACTGGACCTGATGCTGCCCGTTTAGAAAATAAATTCTCTCTCCACGCCCGACCCCGCGCTGTGAGTTACCGGCTTGAGGGCCATTTAATTAAATCAAAAACTTATCACTCAAATTTTAATTATGCTGCCATGGCTCCCAGGTTCACTTATGACTTAGTGCCATCTAGAGGCCGAGCGGGCAACTGCTCTGAGAACTGGATTCACAAGAGCATGAAACATTCATTCTGTGGAAATACAGCTGGTTATAAATGTTTTAATACACCGGATGATTTTAACTTTAACAGAAATAGACTGATGAAGAAAAGTTCTTCATGAAGTTGACTTTCTTTCTGTGCACTGTTCACTCGTATAGTCTTTAATCCTGTGATACCATTGTTTACAGGTGTAGCTGCTGCAGACTGGGTTTTACTTATTGTTACTTCATGTAGTTCAGTTTGACACGTGTTCATATGAATGTGATTTAATGATATCACAACTTAATTAGAGACAATCATTGTACGATACAAAACTTAAACACTGTAGGAAATGGAAAGTGGACACGTGGGGCAGTCACACTTTTGATTTAGAAATTATTCTTTATGAGTAAGTAAATTCGATTTTAAGGAATATTTTTTAGAACATAGGACAACAGGGTGAATACTGCTTGAACTTAAGATGCCATTCTAGATGTTAGCAGATGTTAGTGACTCATAAAGTAGGTGGACTTTTTGTTGGGAAAAACATATTATTATTACATGCAAGTCATTTAAAATAAGTTTTGAGGGTTGTATTACCATCACAATTTACTTTTTTCTTTTTTTGTAGATAAAGTAGTGCAGTTAATGGAAAAATGTACTCAAGTACTGTAATGAACTTGTTCCATTCCACCACTGCAGTCATCATCATTTAATGTAAAAGGTGAACGTGTCTACAGTAAGAATTCATGACCAGGGCATTCTATATAATTCTGACTGTGTAAAGTGCTTCTACAGATAAACACGTGAACCAGACTCTTGAAAACATCTTCTCCAGACCTCCTGGTCCTGTCCCTGAACTGTTCCCGTCTGATCCAGTTTTTCTAGTTTGTTGTTTTAGATCCTCGGTTAAAAAAACAGCCCCGGCTATGAGAACAGCCCGTCAGGAAGCCGAGAGGCGGTTCCTGAGTTTTGGGCGACTTACTCTCACGCAACACATGTGTCGGCCGGTCCTTGGGAGGCAGAGGGGTCCTCCCCTGCAGGTCAGGTTACCCGGAGCAGCCAGAGGATAACCACTTCCATCTGGCCTCACCTTCCATGTTCACTGCCGCTCCAGGTCCCAATGGCTTCCACATGGCGTCCCGCCATCTCAGTCATAACCTCTACAACACACAAACACGCGGGGATACACGTTTATAAAACTGATGCACACACACACACACACACACACACACACACACACACACACACACACACACACACACACACACACACACATCAGGTATACACAAATACTACTTACAAAAGGTCAACATCCATGAACTGAAACATTTTGCACATATGACGTTAACACACAAGCACAATACACAAAAATACAAAAGCCCGGACAGGAAAAACGATCTAGTCTTAATTTATATAGAACCTAATAGAACTGTGATTACAAGATTCCTAACAGACCTGATAAGAGAATGGAAATTTAACAATGCAATTAATATAAATCTGCAGATCACAATATAAAACGTCAAGATCAAGGAAATGCCAGAAAACGGTAAACCTATACGGTAAAAGGTGTTTTTTAATGGCTTCTTGAATACACAAGATACATAAAACATGACTACATGCATGCACAGTGCACACAAGCAAGCGTGCAACCACAACACATGTATACACAAACATGTACAAGGTAAAAGCACATGTCGAATCACACTAACATGAACCCAGACTGCACATAAAGCCACAATAATTCACACGAGTAACACGACACACGAGTGAAACCACATGCACGTGGGTACACAGGCACATGCACACACATAAACACACACACACACACACACAAAGAGAACTGCATGGATTTGAATGGAGGGTGGGGGGGTGTGGGGCTTTAATCAGGAAATTCACCTCTAGGGGTTTCATCTTAGCAGGACTGGACGCTGCTCTTCTCCCTGTTCTCTTCACACAATGAATCACTGAGACAGCCTGCGCTTGAAAAGCCTCAATCCTCTGTCAATAAAGCTAATGCTATCACAGGTTCCCTCCGTGTGCGGTGCAATCCATTAAAGGGTTTCACACGCGGCACAAGGAGGGAAAGAAGAAATCATAAACCAGCAGCGTCTGATATGAAGAACACCATCGAAACCAGCCGGGCACAACATTAGAACCAGTTACCTGTGATAATAATGAGGCTGAACTGGGTGAATAACATTGTGACATGTTTATTCTGCTTTACATACATTTATATGTAAAAACAAATATATATATTTACAGAGAGAGTAGGAGGCTTAAGGAAGATGATGATATGCAAGAAGTCAGGAGTGGGTCTGACCTCACATTAGCAGCAGCTTCATGCTGAGCTCGGTGGTTTTACAGACACACAACCTGCTGGTTATCAGGATCAGGCAGAGAATACAGTGGAGCTGCAGACACAGCAGGCAGCGACCTGCAGCGTCCATGTGTTTGTGAAATGATCGCTGAAAACCCTTTGAAGCACTTTCAATAAATTTGCAAGGAACAATTGTTTTTGTTGAAAAACTAGGATTTGTGTGTAGTTGTAAGAAAAAGGTGACTGAGCTGTCGCAGAGCAAACATTTTGGAATTTGCTTCTAATTGAACTAATTCTCTATAGCTTGTGTTTAATCCCTTCTTAAAACTTTTAATTTTATGAAAGCCTTCACGTACGATTGACATTGCCATTGTCAGTGATCTACACTGATAATAATTAATAATGTTGATTTTATCATATATACATATTTATTTGTATTGTTCTATTTTCTCTGCTGAAGTTCCATTGCTTAATTCTTTGTTTTTGTCATTGTTCCTCTCTTGTAAACCTTTTTTGTAACATTGTTAATGGGCCAAGTCAAAATTACTGGACTGATGCAGAATTTTGTGAATTTCCAAAGAAATGAATAATCTGTAAACCAAAAGATTGGGACCTAAATGTGTTTATATATAAATGTATATAATGTTTGTGTCGGAGCAATTGATAAACTTTTGCATGGGATTAAATACATTTGCAACCCATTACCAATTTTCCCTCTAACATTTATATTCATGCAGCTTCTCCTTTATTATCCTGGGCTGAGGAGTACAGTGTGTGCTGTTGGTGGAAAGACCTCAAATCACAGAGCAGTACTTGCTCATACATGATCAAATCGGACGCACTGAACTGCACAGAAAGTACAGAACATTTTTGTTCTTTGAATGCATGAAACATTAATTTGTGTACTATATTCTGGAGGAGTTTTCTGCCTTTGGAGGATTTCGAGGTTGAGAGATGACAGGAAGTCGTTGGTGAATGACACGCGACAAAGGTCACGAGGAGGAGAAACAGAAAGGACATTGTGGTTCATGATGGCCGGCTAAAGATGTGATGTCATGATAGCATTCTCCCAGTTGAGAAGCGATGGGATTCACCACATGAAAACAGATATCAAGGTTTTATCCATATTGCCGTTGACCTGACGAGACTCTGCTTCTTGTTTACCACGAGCCAACGAGACGTCGGATAATTCAAATGGGTTCAAATCACTTGTCCTCTCTTCAACTGCTCCACTCTGCAGATGAGATGCCATGCTGAAGAAGTGCAGTCTGGGTAAAGTCTCTTTAGCAAACCCCACTGCACCTGTGACACACAAATAATTTGCTTCTCGTGGGTTTGACGCTGCAGAAAACAATAGCATCTGTGTTTCGCTGGGTGACAACTTATCTGCCCGAGCGGAAACGGGAACAACACGCTCTGTCTCAGCGGTAATCTTTGATCAGGTGAAACGCTTTCTGTGATAAACATTGACTCGATCCCCATGGGCAATCACTCTATAGTGCCGGCATCATGGGAGGTAATGTATGCATAGACATGTTGAGTTCGCCTCGGGCCCTCATACACACAGCGTGCACACACTGAGATGAATTGCTATGCCACCTAGAATAAATACATATCAGCTACAGTGAGCTGGGGCGCTTTGCTCTTTCCTATTAATCCTCAGCATGGTGATTTATTGCACTGGGCTTGTCAACAGCCATATAGTCCCGGGGAACTGTGGCCAGCCGGGAGAAATAGTGCAGTTTAAGACTAAGGCCCAGCAGCTGCCCCCAAGTCTATTTATGTGCATTCTGCTCCACGTCCGAGGGTGAATATACGAGTTGGTTGTGAACAACAACAGCATTTTTGTGCGAAAGAGGAATGTGCCTGTGAAATAATCTATTCGTCATAATCCAAACTCTTAAATGGATGTCTACCCAGATGTCACTGCCGGAGAGATTTGCATTTTCCAAGGTGAAAGGGCCGTGGATGCTCAGCAATCAGCTGTGTGCAGGAGCCTGAATACTAAAGGGCCCTTCTGTACGTTATTTTTATACAGTGCATGCATGGCAGCGTGTGTTCGTCTCCAGAGTGTTAACTCCCATTTGATTAAAGCGGAGGTGGAAAACACTGAGGTGCAGTGCAGCAGGGCAGGAGTCTGAGGAAAGGGCTCCATCTAGTGGCTGGAAATATAGTCAGGCTGTTGAGTTAAGTTTAGTTTTTAAATTTACTTTGATGATATTCAACAAATCCCCAAAAACAAACTATTTGTTTTTAATCAATTGTGTAACACCAAATCATAAAATTATTCATCTCAAGGCATTTATCATAGTTTAAGGTCGAGACTAACAATCAACTGATCCTACTGATGTAAGTCTGTGAACTCCACTGATACACAAAAACACACACACACACTCTATCGTATATTTTAAAGAACTAAACTTCATGCCTGTTGGTTCTGAACTTTTCATGGGATATGCTGAAAACAATATTAAATTCTTAAAATACTCACCAGCTAATTTGATTATTAGAAGTATACGGTACAATTCCAGAATATCAGATTCATATATGATTGTGTGATGCTTTATTACTTTGTAGATATGCAACTCATCTTAATTAGTTTGGGGCTTAAATACTGGTCCTGCAAGTGTCATAAATTTGTCCCGTTTTGCTCCATTGTTGAACATTTCAAGATTCACACACTGATAAATTGGCAGATAGAAAATCACACTAAACCTTTTATTTAAACAGTGACGAATTCTGTGTTAACACGTATGATCCAAAACTCAGGAGCTGAAGCATAACAACCTTGAAGTGAAACCAATTTCAACAATGAACTTTTCAAACCTCAAAATCGATCATTCTTTTTTTTTTACTCTTTATTGTGAATGTTGACAAGGTTACAATACACGACTTAGAAAACCCACAGGAACAGAGCATCTTTTTTTCCCACCAAGGACACTTTGACTTGACGGATACAAACACAAAATAAGGCCACTCCACTTATTGTACGTTTGAGAGACGACAGCGGCTTCGACTTCGGAGGCTCCGAGTGGCAGGGGACCTTCAGGGACACTGGGAAACTGAAAAGGGATCCAACACGGAACAGAGGGTGGACATGGGGGGTGTGGACTGTCACAGGGGTTTCACAGGGACGTGGTTTTAGAGACGTCAGGTAAAATATATAAAAAGTCCATTTGAGACTGGTTCATTTTCTTACATTAGACAAAAAACACTTATAAATCTATGATATCATGTCATAGATTTATATGCATCTCACTTGGAGGCTGCTTCCATTCTGGCCTGACCAAGGAGGACACACACATTTTCAATTAGCACATTTTCACTATACTGATCTTGGATAATTTTGAATATTTTAAAATTGATAAAAGAAGTTCACTCTTCAATGTGCATCCCAAACTGACCAATGGTGCATTCCCATTATAACAAATGAGACACAACCTGACTGGGACAGTGGGATACTTGCAGGGATCCACAGCTAGATGGCGCTGTGAGGCTGCATTCTCAAAGAAAGCCCTCCCCTCCCCTCCTCTGCAAAACAAACCCATCTGGCCGTCCGCTCTCCCCCTCCTTATTTTATTTAGCTCCTCTCTGTCACCATCTCTCTTCTTCACCTCCAACCCTCTTCATCACTCAGACTCCTCACACCCTCCTTCTCCTCCTCCTCCTCCTCCAGTCTCCATCTCTGTGCTTCTCCATCTCCCCATCTCTCCCTCTCTCTGCTTCCATCCATCTTTATCTCTCCCTCCCTCACCGTTTCCACAGCTTTCCACTCTGTCCTCTACTGAGTGGCCACAGCCTGGGTCTCGCCTGCGGAGGTCAGCAGCTGCATCAGGCTTCCCGACGCCGGGCGCTTCACGTCCGTGGCCCAGTTGAAGAACATTCTGCGGGAAAACAAAGAAATGAAATCGCTGGTTGTTGGTCCCAGTAGTTAAAGTACCACAGAACAAACAACTGGTGATGAATTCAACTGGAAATTAAGAATGCGTTATATTATAACTTCTTTTCTGTGTGAAAATACGACGGAGGATAAAATACTGTGCTGGGACGGGAGTCAACCAGGATTTTAAACATCGTTAAACTTTAGTAATTCCTGAGAGGGCGAATAAACAGCAAGATTTACCTATATTTTCTTTTGTTAGGGGCAAAAATCATCACTTCTCATTTTCTTATAACAAACTTCATCTTGGATCAACACTTTGTTTAAATGAGTTGATTCTAAATTAGATTAGATTTTTTTTACAGGATACTTATATTTTCAGCACCGTCTGTTGGTTTAAAACGTTAATGATCCAATTTCAAAACCAACTTTCTTCTGCATGGTGTTCTTTATTATTAGTACCTTTATAATCATACATTTTAACCAGTAAAACTCAAGCTACTTTAGTAACCAGCACTAACTCCTGTTCCCAGGGTTACCTGCAGCTGGTATTTTCCACTGCTATGGTAAAATCAGTGGAATCAGAGTCAATAAATGAAAATAACACTTGAACCTTGAGGAAATAATCACGAGGCTCTTCTATGAATACAAAAAGTGATTAAATATTTCAGTGAACAGAAGATAACTAACTTTTTCAATGTTGAACCTGAACCTGTGATTTCCAAAGATGTAGAATATAAACCATCTCTTTTAAGTAACTACAGAGCAGAGTTAGAAGAGGAGAAGAAGAAAAGGGACGATAAAGGACAGACTTCCACTTCCCTCCAGCCTGATTCTTTCTATTTCCGTCCTCACACTCTCATCTGTTTCCTCAGGGATTATCAAACTGGATGAAATCCCATCTAATCTCCCCCGTGGCACCCGGGGTGTAAACACTGTGGAAATCAACACAACTCTCCGTCTAAATGGACCCAGCGTGGAGTCAGAAGAGTTGTAGTGCTCTCACAACACAGTTTGGACTGTGAAATAATACAATCTGAATTATTAATTTCATTTTTTACAGTTTAAAAGCACTGATTAAAAAGGTGAACGTTTTAGAATTGCTGAAAAGTTGGATACCTACAAGAACATGGATCAGTTTGTAATGGTAGTTTATTAAAAAGTCGAAAATAATGACATTCTTGAATCTGATGAACTGCTATGATGGATAGGAAAGTGTTCTAGATAGGAAAGTAACTTGAACAGAATAGAGTTGGGCCTCTCAGTGTTACTGCAGTGCCAGGCCAGTGTGGATCCATCCATCTTGTGGGAGTTGAATAAAACTCTAATTTGACATGCATGTGAGCAAACACCAGGAGGCAGCAACCACTTCAACCTCAAAGGAGACTTACTCTCCTTCATATTAAGTCTGAACAATGGCTACTCTTGACACTTTTAATATAGAAAGATCGATATCAATATTTCACACCTACTGTGTAAAATGTGACGGATAATCTATACTGTCAAAGTAAAACGAAAACATAGCAACCGGTCGATTTACTTTGAATTCTGGGCTCATTTAGTGACTTTAGATTATTTCTCAGATGTTTTTGTAACTTTAACACAGTTTGAGAGCCACATGTGACGGCAAATCATAGCCTCTAAAATGTTAAAGTATAAAATGACTCTGTTGAATCATGATTTGCTTTTGCACTCACTCTGCAATGAACTCCAGCGGCGTCCAGGAACTGAAATCTGCGTCTGGCATGAACTTCCTGTTCATCGGCGTATCCAAGGTAACCCTGCCAAATGAAGCCAGATGAAATGAGTGAGGTCTGGGAGGCAGAGAGGGAGGAGCCCTTGTAGCATCTCCACACACACACACACACAGACACACACATACACAAACACACACAGCATCGAAAACAGGCCTCGTGTGGACGGAGATTAAATCATTTGCGTCATGTTGCTGTTTTTATTATCATGTTACCACGATGATGGCTTCAGATATCACTTAAAGGAACAGAAGCAGGCGGAGTTTCAAAGAGGTAAATGTGGTTTGGCCTCTTATCGATGGCGTCAGCAGCTGGAGCTGAAGCAGAGGAAATAAATATACTATGAAACCCACTCCTTACATTTCAGAGCCAGAGAATCATCTGTTTTTATTTTCTTCTGTATCTGAATGATCCAGTAATTTAAAAAAGGAGCTGCTTATTACCCATCCAGCACCATAACTAAATCTAAACAATTACAGCCTATGATTATCTCCCATAAAGGAGACATTAATACAGAAAAATCTGAAATTACATTTTAGATATAGTAACGTCCATTCAAATCTAATTTCTCTGTGTCAAACGTATTTGAAAAAACGTTTTTAATTATTTTCAGGCCTTTGCAGGAACATTCTGCTGCTACAGACTGTTGGTGCACATACACACAGCAGCTCAAGGGGTTTGGGGGATGGAGGCTGTAAACAGAAATGCAAGTCATGGGGCTAATGCTGAGCAGATGTGACAGCATGCTGGGGAGGCAGTCTGGCCTCATTCTGCTGGAAAATGCAGCCAAAGAGAGCGCGGCGGACGAGAACCACCCCCGAAAAAAAACATTTTCAGCGTTTCACGATGACAGTGCAAAAACACTGGGTTTAAATTCAGTGAGGAGAGAGACAGGGGCGCTGATGAAAAGGCCTCGGTGCGAGTCGTTCGTCTGAAACAGATCATGTGCACAACCAGAGATGTACCGGGGTGAAACTGGCAGCCTTATCCATCTTTTATTCCCGCGGCTTATCTTCACCTCGCACTTATGCGCTGAGCATAACAAAAGGAGTGTGTGGCACAGCTTTTACGGCACAATAGCTTTCATCTCCGCTCGTCCGCTGGCTGTGTGCATTGTTGCTGCTTTTAAAGCTACAGTGAGCAACATTTTCCATGTTACCAGTAAATATAAGAGACTTCTTTTCTACCTAAAGCAAAAAACGTGACAATAAGTAAGGAAAAGCAATATAAATAAAGTCAGACTGGTAGTTTGCCCTGTTTTTCGAATGGAATTAATCTGTTTACTACCATTTACAGTGCACAAGAACGAAATATGATACTAAAACAACACTCACTCCATCCAAGGGAAAACAGATTATCCATCGTCCTTTATTACACCATGATGGTTGAAGGTTGTGTGTCTTTTGTTTCATTTTGCATAAAAGACACACGACTGATCTGTGATCTGCACACGTTTAAAATGAATTCCAATGCTTTTTAAAAGACTTCAAGTAAAATGTAATCCCTTTTCCAAAGCAAATGCATGTTAAAAGCTGAGCAATATACTCTTAGATGAATTGCTGAATTAATATAGATATTTTTACAGTATTGGGGATATGAAATGAGTCAAATGTGTCGTGCTTGTCTCCACTTCTGATCTTAAAGCATTTGTTAAGACTTTACAGCACAGGTCCTGCATGAGATTACACAAAATACTTCCATCGCCTCATCCTCTCCTGAGTCATCGAGCCTCTCAGCACTGTACTAAAATCTCCCTGTACAGACAGATGAGCTACAGACAGATGAGCTACAGACAGATGAGCTACAGACAGATGAGCTACAGACAGATGAGCTACAGACAGATGAGCTACAGACAGATGAGCTACAGACAGATGAGCTACAGACAGATGAGCTACAGACAGATGAGCTACGGACAGATGAGCTACAGACAGATGAGCTACAGACAGACGCAGGTGGCTCTGGGAGAGAAGGCTTTTGTTTGTAGTAATTCCAGAATCCTGTTACCTTCAGGTAAAATTGTGCAGGTAGTTTGGAACTGGGCCAACTTGGTGGATACACAACAACAGGTTTTATATTTTAATATAAGCCCACATCTTGTATGTCAATGGGATTTGTCCTTAAATATCACAGCTAAGGCTAAGGTTGAATTATGCTGAATGTGTGAGGGAGATACTGCAGACCCCTTCCTCCACAGGAGAGCAAGCTGTAAACTTTAGTCACTTTCAAGCTATGAACATGTTGAGGTATAGACTTTTCACTTATGTTCCATCCTCCACACATCATTTCCCTGCAGTACTCACGGTAGTATGGCCACAGCAGCGGATCCCTTTGGCATCCCACTGTTCTCATCTGCCAGACTCTGACACAGCTGGTGGACGGCAGCCTTGGCCATGCCATAGCCGACCATGCCTGGGGATCACAGATAGAACATGTGGTTTTAAAGCAAAGGCAGCACACAGGACATGTATCACACACTGTGCACAGGAGTGGAGGGATTTAGCAGAGAGTGGTCAGGTGGACGAACATTACGGATTCTGAGGGAGGAAACAGATCATGTGTCAAGTGCTTGTTCTCTTTTCTGAAGTTAGTTGATTTCTTTTACACTGGATCTTTACACTGAATGAACCCGGTGTTAATAACTTCAGCATCTGGAATCGGTTGTTGTCCCCCCCTCCATAAAAAGAAAAGAAAAATCTAAACAGGCTTTCCAAAGAATGCCAAGCATCTGCCCACCCCCCTTCGACCCGTCTCATGATAGGCCTGGGTCTGACCGACCAATGGGAACAAGGGGTGGTGACAATAGTTTTTCTTTCAAGCTTTTGTTTTTCCTCCAAAAGCAGAAATCATGAAAAAAAAAAAGAGAGGAAAGAGCACGAGTTAAAGGCAAAGGCTAAAGACAACAATGATTTAATCAGACTTATAGAAATATAAACATCTCAACGTAGATATTTATTATTAGACAAAGTTTGGACTTTTAAAAGAGTCTCTGTCCAGTGGATGTGTCTCATTGTTCTATTCTGATAACATGTCTGCACTGCTGACTGTTCTAATCCCCGTCTCCTGTGTCTCTGTGAGGTGGAGTCAATAATGTCTGAGCTCGTTTGCCGTCCAGTCGATTGTTTCATGTTATGTTCTGCATTTCTTGGAGGATAATCGCAGATTATGGGAGAAAAACCCACCACATGTCACATGAAGAGTCTTCTCCATTTGGTCTTTTAGGGTTTAACCTTTAACTCGGAGATCTGGATTATCACAAACTTATTCACGAGGTTGGAAATCCATGTCTTCGTCTACAGCTTTTCCAACAGAACCCGATTGGGGTTCATGGGCAAGAAAATCTAGTAACACCCAGAATCATCTCTTAGTTTCTTGTATAATTGACATGATGGGTTGAAACTTTGTTATAAGTAAAAAGTAAAATTCATCTGTTAATCATCCCATTCTTATAAGTCTTATATTTTATGCTACAATTCTTACCAGTTGATGTTCAATGACTCATTTATTTCGGCTTTACAGAATCTGATTCTGTGATAACGTCCACATCACAATCTCTATAGAAGCTGCTCGTGCAGTATAAAACCACGGGAGAACAAAGGGCAACCGGAGCCTCAGTCTGTTTCAGGGGAGTTAACCGGCTCCGTCCATGTGGACAATGTGTGAGCAGCCACAACTGCTGAGTCATTCCCTCACTAAGTCCGTAGCCAATGAGCTGGCGGGCTCAGCTGCTGAGCCAGGGGTTTGTGTTGCTGTGGAGTTGGATCTCAGCCCATCACACAGTTGGCTTAGGTACAAGCAGGAGGGGGGGGGGGCATCGCACATCACATGGGGACAGACCGAAGCCTCTGTGGCTGGTGATGGTGAAAAAGCTGCAACTGGCCAATTATTAATTGGCATTACAAGTATTGATTGAGTGTACTGTCAGGGTTTAAATGTAAGTGCTTTTAAGTCACTACGATAAATTCTGTCCAAGGAGTTTGAAGACGATCAGTTATCAGTTCGGTCTTATTTGTAGTTTTATGACAGCGTGCAAATATTTATTAATTAAAATGAACGTTTACATGTTACGACCTAGCACATTTAATTTAATCGTATTTAAGACCTTTCAAGGTCTAAAATACAGATGAGCAAAATCTAGACTTTTTTCAGATCCTTTGGCAACGTTGATAATGTTTCAGAAAATAAATCAAAATAGCAGGTTACAATTTATCAGAGCTGAAAGTCACATATCATTATTATTATTAATATCAAAATGTGTGCCTTAATAAACTCCAGGCAATGATATTTTTAAACATCTAATCTCTCTGTGTGAGCAGGTCAGACTCGAGTCTGTAACTGACACAGTACAATATGTTTCCTGATGGACAAACATTGTGAGAATTAAACTATGGATTTTTTTCTCTATGAAACCAAGTCCCTAACCACCGAGTCCCAGTGCTGCCCGTGATCTCATTAGCTGCTCTGGTTTTTTTGTGCTGGTTTTGTTTCTCGGATCCATTTTATCGACACCTTCCACCCCCCCGATGTTTTCATCAGTGTGAGCTCGGCCCTGCCTCTGATCAGTGTGTCGATTCCCCGGTCAGAGCCCTGCAGCGCCTTTCATTACCTACATTATTTGAATTGGCAGGTTGGACAACAGAGACGTATGCACAATGTCGCCTCCGGTAAATCAAAGTCCGCCTGGAACCCTGATATCACACACGGCCAAGGCGGGTCACCGCGGCGACAAGGGTAAACACCACAGATGTGTGCCTCACCTCCAGTGCCTGAGAGAGACGCTTTGGCTCCGGCCAAAGTCAACAGGCCGCCGGGTTTCAGGTGCAGAGCGGCGAGGTGGCTGGAAATGGTCGAGGTCCAAACGCTCTGCTTCCACATGAGATCGGAGTTTTTGTATAAATCTGAGAGAGATGAGGAAAATAATTAGAAAGGAAGGAGGAATTCTTTGACCTAAAAACTACTGAACTGATTTCCATGAATCTTGGTGGAAATAATGGGACATGGCTGAAGAAAGAACCAATTGAAATCTGACATATTATAGAGGACTGATATCTATGAGTGTGTAATGTGATACAGCTTGATTTGGTTTTAAATTGTTGTGTCTTGGTGGATGTAAAAGTCTGCTGAGTGCTTGTCTATTTAATTCTGTGGAGCCACAATATTTAATCGAAAACATAATTCGTTCCATTCAGGACAATCTTTGCAACATTATGTGTTGGACTGTAAAGGAAGATTTTAAAATATTGTTAAATTTGCTTTTTGTCCTTTACATAAAGCTTCAGTCTACACAAACTACCACCAGCACGTGTAAAGCTCACAAATTAACATTCTTTTTTCAGCGACACAAAAACCAAAGTGTAAAAAAATGACAAACTGCCACTTATCAGAAGGGAAAATGAAGCCAACTATTTCTTGGCAGAGAGCAGACATTTCCTGGAGTCTCCCCCACTCTGGCACCGATCCCAGAAGTAATCCCCAGAAAGACAATGACATTGTTCACACTTCAGCTTTGTAATGAGTTGGCTTTTGTTGCACGTCTATCCAACAACACGCATGATCAATATTAAAATAAAACAGAAAGTTTAAGTACGTATTTTATGTGCGTGAACGTCTGACAAGATCAAAAACAAATTAAAAACATCCATTTTGTGTTTAGCTGCTAAAATTCATTATATAATTAAGGAAAAAGCTAAATGAAGATTATTTTTGTCACACTTCTTTTCAGAATAAAATTACATGAGTGCAATTTATTGAGCTGTAGGGAAATAAGTGGCTGATGATTAATATTGGGAACAAACAAGAGGTTGATGAACTCTGACCTTTGGAACTACATTTCCCTCCCGCCCATCCTCCGGCCACACACAAGATGGCGTCCACTTTCTGTTCCCCTAGCAACTGGGACATGTCTGCCGTCACCTGCACGAAAAAAACAAAGAGACGTCTGCAAACATCTTTTCACGAAGCCGCGGAACCTGCTGTTAAAATGTCAGCTGGACACATTCGATGTATCCCCGGTGGTGCGTTCAGATCAACAGATACAAGAAAGAGATTTAGATTAAACTCTAAAAAAAGTCCCCATGTGTACATTTGTGTTTTCTAATAACCTTTATTACATAAAAGCATATGTTAAAGGCTCAAGAATCTCAGACTCAAAGTGACATGTGACGACTTCAGAGAACAAAGCAGCAAACGGAGTAATGTCACAGGAAAGAGATTAAAAACCGTAAAAAAAAAAAGTCACATGAAACAGAAACATGATTCTCGAGTTCCAGATTTTCCTCTGATCTTTATCATGCATTTAACTAAGCTGAATCTTATTTGGGGTTTAAGACGTTACACGTCACACAACTATTTAATAATTGAATACAATGTGTGCAAACATTTTTTTAAGCCCAGCAATGTTCTGAATAAACTAACAATTAATGCTCAATAGACAAAATTCTCAAGTTCTCAACCGTCAGGATTTGCTGTTTAAGGTATTGCTGCTTATTGTTAATGTTTGTGTAGGGACATTTCAAATTTGTCATACATTATTAATGTCATATAACAATATGTACTATATGGACACAAGTATTGGGACACCTACAGGAGCTTTTATGACATCTCATTTTAAATCCATAGGCATTCATATAGTCGGTTTCCCCTTTATGTACAAATACTTTAAACATTATAAACGGTTTCCTCAAATCAAAGTTGTAAACACTGTTTTCTTAGCTGACTATGTAAATACCTGAATTCAATGATTAAGAGATGTGTCCAAATACTTTTGTCCACACAGTGTATGATAGCTGATGATAGCCTAATGTGAGCATAAATACGACTTTTCCCTTTTATTGAAATGTAAAATAAAATACTGCGCTGGTTTTACTTCTCATGTCACTAAATAACTTTATGTATATTTATGTACAAGTGGTTTTATTCTACTTGCTGGTGCAATGATCCTGTACTGCACTTTACTTTATAACATGTCTATACAAATCACTACACTGAAAGTATATAATGTACATACTCTTCATTTAGTATTCATATTCTATTGCCTTTATATATATATATTTATTTATATACTCATTCATTGCTGAAACAGCTGAGTTTCCCAGATGTGTGGATCAATAAAGCAAAGAAAACAGTGAACAAACAAACAATACATTAATTTATGATTTTGAATGAATGAATGAATAATAAGACGTGTTGTTTTTAAATGATTCAGTTGCACTTTAGCCTGTTAGCTTCTCTGCTAGCATCGTGTGTTCCTCCCACCTGTCCCGCCTGCTCCGCGAAGCACTCGCTCATCTTCACGATCACGTTCTCACTCGCCTCCTCGTTGGCTGCCATGTCGATGCTGGCGACCCACTACACACACAAACACACACACACAGAGACACACACAGAGAGACACACACACTGACAGTTAGCTTAGCCGTTAGCATCACAGAGAGCTTCCACAGCTACACCGGGCGGCTGCAGCTCACTCACCCAGCCTTTGGACTTGAAGAGCCGGACACACTTGGAGCCCAGAGCCCCTCTTCCTCCGTACACGATGACCCGGTGTGTAGCCATGTTGTGTGTCTGTGTGTGTGATGATCAGAGTAGTGTTACTGTGTGTGTGTCTGTCTGTGTGACAGTCAGTTAAATACACGCTGAGGAGGAGGGGGCGTTTCTCTGATGCTGCTGCAACAAGTGGGAGGAACTAATGCTGCTTTCAAGTCCTGTCGGAAACTACACGATCAGTAAATGACGAGACCCGACATGATGAGGATGAGACCGAATCACCAATAATATGTATTAATAAACCTCATGTTGTAGTTTCACATAATAAAACATTGATAATGACATCAAACTTTCAACAGTTACAGACTCACATCATCTGATACGGTGGAATAACAGTTTAATCTAGTGTGTATGTGGATTATGAATTGGATTATTGAATATTAATTGAAGAGTATAGCTAATGAGCTG